>NW_023615145.1:0-300000 GCF_013339695.2 Rhipicephalus sanguineus | reverse complement strand
ATTATCGATCGAGTTGAAACTTGAATCGTAAGTTTGGCATGGCGTGTAAAGCACATATGCGAAATAGTTAACACACACATGATCTTAACTGCAGGAGTTCAGTATTGTACGGAACGTACACTACAATGCTGTCTTTTATTTACGCTACATGGCAACCTACTGAAAATATGTTACCAGCAAGCTCGCATTGCATCCCTCGTGTACAATCACGTGGCGGGATAAAGTGATTGGTATTAAGCCAGCGAACGCGCGATCATTCCTTTCGTATCTCCTGATTGATTGTCTAAGTCGTTGCAATGAATGCTTGGAACATGTTTAGCTTTGAACGCTTCTAAACGCCACGACCAATATCGATATAGAATACTGTTCTGTTCAAACATTTAAAACAGGCTGAATTTCCATATTCCTTCCGCGAGTGAAAGAGGAACTTCTATCACACATCTTATCTTTTATATTATATCTTATCCTATATCTTACATCATATATCATATAACTTATATCAGGTAGTGGCTATTCTAGAGAATAGTACAATGGGACTATTAACTGACGCACCCACTTGAAGTATGCCATATCACGAAGCAATCAGCACAGAAGTAAATGGCATGCACACTAGCAAAAGCAAACACTCACAGCCTCAGTATGCACTGGATGAGCCGCGAACAGCGTCGCAGCCAGGCACGCGTGGAGAGCAGTGATCCTCATCACGCGTCGTGCGACTATAGCCACCAGCACGGAGCATGCGCAGTGCAGGGCTACGTTGACAATGTGGTAGCCACGCACCTGGCGCCCGTTTGCGTAGTAGTTGGCCCTGCGTGAGAAGGGGTGAAGATGCCCATGAGGGAAAGATCTCTGCGTAACGCATCAGTGCTTCACCGTTAAAAAAAACGCTTTGAATACTTTACCACACTAATCTTGATAACGTTACAGCTGCCTTTCCTGTGAAGCTATCCTTTTACTACTATCGAACGCTTCTACACACTGCATAACTGCAGTTCAGGTATATGGCTTTCTAGTTGCGTTGATGAAACGACATCTAGATAGCTGAACGCCACTCGCCACGGTAATGCCGATTTAATAAAATTACTTTGAAAACGTACAAATTCTGGTGAGAACAGCTTGCTTTTTAAGCGCGAATTATTTCTTAGAGGACCAAAGGCACTTTCACCATATCTATCTATCTATCTATCTATCTATCTATCTATCTATCTATCTATCTATCTATCTATCTATCTATCTATCTATCTATCTATCTATCTATCTATCTGTCTATCTGTCTGTCTGTCTGTCTGTCTGTCTGTCTGTCTGTCTGTCTGTCTGTCTGTCTGTCTAGCCGCCTACATCCGAGCGCTCTCGTGGTCATCTTCTTAACATGTCATGATCATGACATCAATAACGTGACATGCCTGTCGCGTACGTCGTTTAACCGTTTCCACGAGTTCGCACATACCCGCATAACACAGGCCGTGTTATACAAGTATGTGCGACATCTGGTTCACAGTTTATATCAACCCAGGGGCAGTGAAAATAAACTGCAAATCAGCACGATAGCATTAAAGAGCCCGTGTCGCAGAGAATTTGGTGCCGGCAACGGCAGCGCTGTCGGTGAGCGGAAATTACGCGGTGGACGCAAGGAAGGAAGGAAAACAGGAGAGAGAGAGAGTGCAAGGCACGGGCGTTAACCAGATTAGCATAACCGGTATGCTACCCTGCACAGGGCAAAGGGACGGGGAGGTTGAAAGAAGAGTAAAGAAAGAGAGAGGGGGGGAGCACGCACACGGCGTCATACTCCGGCACTCTTATGCTGTATAGGGCATGACTATTAGTCTACAGCCGCTCAGCAAGTATGTTGCCCTTAGATGTGTTAACAGTGCATTCGTTGCGGTAATTCTCGATAGACACAGATAATAAATATCAAAGTTGTTGTCGCAATCGAAGCCAAGCATTCATGACAGTCAAATGTCCTACTACGGTGCCACGCCAGTGGTGCTTAGGTAGAAGACCCTACACAAGCTTCATGTTGGGGCAAAGCCAATAGTGGCGGCAGTGTTCGCTATCCGCGAACAATATAATGAACATCTGCTACCTAAGGTGTAGTCAAGAGCTGCTTGTATACGTCCACGACCGCGACTTTTGATTGCATATCATCGTACCGCAGCGTGCAATTCGTGACGACACAACTGACACCTCTACTGTAACGTGAGCCCGGACGTTACGCAGGACTATGAGCTACCGTTTACATGCCAGTGCATCATCGACGTGCCTGGCAAGCCTACAATATATGCATAGCTACTAAATTTACGCAAAGACGTCTATCCACTTCTTATAACGCATGGCTCTAAGCGAAAAATCTGGCATCTGTTGTGACTCGCTGACTGGTTCGCATAAAATCGATTTCCACAGTTCCCGGGATTTGTCTAGTTAGTCTAGACGCGGAATTTGTATACTTAGTGATTAAGCAGCTTAAGACATGCGCCGGTCTGTCAAGACTTTCAATAGATGGCACAAACACTGCAGCCTAAAGGATCTGCAAAATCCGGGCTTAGTACATATCGGTGATAGAGAATGCCAGCCCCAAAAGAACACCCCGTAAGTCCTACACTATATTTCCCCCTCATTCGCGTGCATATGTATATTTTTTTATAGTAACATCTCCCGCCGCCTGACTCGTGTACTTAAAGAGCCAAGTTCTAAAAGAAGCCCCTCTGAGAATTCGATGCCTGAGGATGATGTCTGCTATATATTTCGAGCGCACTTCCTTCTTTTTGAATATTCTTATTCAAGCGCTATCAGCCGAGGCCAGACCACATTCTAGCTGCCTTGGCTTATTTTGTTTGGAGTGCTAGTTCACCCTCCACACGACTGCAGCAGCAGCATGTGCTAGATCTTTGCTGGAACTCCGCATGTGGGACTCCGCATGGGACTCGGCATGTGCTAAATCTTTGCTCAAAAGAACGGGTGTCGCAAATCCAGCAGTGACTCACCAAGAATGTCACTGAAAATATAACAAATAAGGGGTCTCTGCGAATGATACGGGTCAATTTCCGCCTTCCTTTTATTTTTTTTTCCAACGTGCATGTTTCAGTTATGCTAGCTGCTATATTTTTGCATTTCTACTTACATCATACTGCAGCCCACGTGGCCCAAGATGAGGGTAATATCGGACAAAAAATACACTTACAAAAGGCAGAAAGTGCAAGACAACTCCTTATGAAAACAACAAAACCCTTAATATTGTGATATTAGCTAGGGAATACTAAGATTGAGTATGATGTGATTCAGAGCAGTTGAGACGGCGAAATGGTTTGAAGTTTCATTCTCTCCTTGTCCAAGGAAGACAAAGGAAACTTAAAGTGGCTTGTCCTGGCAACGTAAGGAGAGATAGTGAGGGGGGTTTCTGTCTGTATATTTGCGCCTGCGAACACAGAACGCGGAATAGAATGCATATATAAATCGCGTTGTCACAACGCTGAAGCATGCGTAAGATAGAAACTTCAAAATCTGTTCTATTTGTTCTGACGCTTTCTGTGGTGAGGTTGAGGTATATATCCTCACACACACACACACACACACACACACACACACACACACACACAACACACACCACACACACACACACACACACACACACACACCACCCACACATAAAAACGTAAACACGCGTGCGCACAAAGGCACGGTAATTACCCAAAAACGAAAATGAAGAAGAACAAGATCACCGTCCAAGCAATTCGTACAGATGGTTAACCAGCAAAGCTGAAGCGTGCAGCCCGTTGTTTAGCAGTGGGGAATCCCGATGGTGCATTGAGGCGTTTCTCAATTATTGGTATGGTTTCAACAGTGAAATTCGCCGGTATATGAGGATGTTGAGGATGACGTCGAAGAGTTTGTTGACGTATATCACACACGCCTCAGTATCATTGTTCCAAAGTTTGACGCGTTAGAGGAAGGCCATCTCCTGGACGCACCGGTGCTGCATGTCGTCGCCGTGCACCATGATGCGTTCGAGCAGCTGAATTAGTGGTCCCGGTGAACTTCGGAGGCAGACAAAGTTAAAAATGCCGTTGGCTTGCCGCGTTGCCTTGTCATAGCGAACACCCCTTCATGCGTTCCTGACAGCGATGGACCGTGTTTGGGACTCCGCGCATGAACGCCATGTCTCGGGCAAGCGCATCTCTCACGAAGTCACCGCTCTCCAAAGTTGTTGACGAGTGATGCATGGCGCTCGTAACATCGTTGGTACGGAATGTGACGGCCTTTTCGACGATGTTAAATGGAACCACTTTTATGGTCCTGTAAAGATGCTAGTCGGTTCCCCGCACCGACGGTCCGAGTACCACATCTCACTGGTGCCTTTGGAGAACGACGTGGCGTATGGACTTGTCATTTTTCACGGATAGTCGGAGTATATCTGCCGAAACGAGAACTCCCCGGCGTGTTCATCGTTGAACAGTGACCGGGGAACCTGCGCTTCTCCGGGAGCGATCGCTAGGTAATGCTTACCGTCAACGAGACTGGTTGAGTTGACTGCTGCGTCGTCGAACACCGCCGTGTGGCTCACTGTGTGCATGGCAGACGCGCACTGAACTGGATCATCCCAGCCGAAGTGCCGCTAGAGAAACTCCCACCGAAAGCGGGCGTTGGTCCCGGCGATCACGTTCGCACCATTGCCACGTTGACGCTGCTCTGCCCGCGTCGCCGCGTGTGTCGCAAATTACGGCTCGTATTGTCTGCAGGAAGACTGGTCCCCAGTTGTATAACTTACTGCATTATCAAAGTGGCAGTATGTAGCTTTCGCCTTGAAATGTTACGGAGATTGCAACATGCTCCCATTTTTTGTTTTTTTTGTAGAGGCGTTCGCGAGCATCCGGAATCGCCCGTATAGCTATTGCGTTTCGGAAAGATTTAGCATGTTAATCTTTCCGAAACGCTACACCACCAATAAGGGTTACTACATCGTGTCTCAAAACAACATAGGAAAGGCCCTTTGAACAGATTGCGATTTCCAGCGTGCACGCAGATAAGCAGTGTGCCGCGTTATTACATTTTTTTTCTAGTTCGAGTCCATCACGTAAGCTTCCAAGAGCGCCACAGAAAGATGATCAGTCATATGCACTCGAGTAGCTTTCTCCATGGGGTATAAGCTTCCAAAGACCGCAGTCTGAACAAAAAAACAAGCAATTCAGAAAAAGAATTTCTTCAACACTTCCTAGCTTATTAAGTGTCCAGAAACGTAAAAAAAATATTTGGAACAATAATCCGACTTCGCAGTAATCGGTCGCTTTCGTAAAGATCAGTGTAACCATTCGTTTTCTTCATCGGTAACTTTTTTAGTGCCGTTTAGTGCATAGGTGCAGCTGGCTCCGTACACCAAAGTTATGAGCGCAATTTCCAAACTCCTGCCTAGCCTTCTTTTTATTTTAATGACTTTTTCAAAGCGAGACTGCAATCTTTCCAGCCTATTGCTTTTTTACGGAATTAGAAATTGGTTATTTTATTACCTTTTTGACACCCCCCCCCCCATCCGTTCAAACATAGAAGCTGTAGCAGGTTTCTCGTGTCGTGCTAACATCCTTAACCTTTCTTGAGAGTCCCTAATGCCTGGCGCTCAAGAGCCTATCGCGCTCCTGCGAGTAGCGGGTAAGGAGGAAAGGGGGAAGGGGGGCGGGGACGCCTCCTGGGATGGTGTAGATGCGAGTACCGAGGACATCGATTAATCCCTGGGCACTTGTTATAAACGACGACGGGGTTCATATCGAAGGCCTGACCTACGAGCACTCACTCCCCCTCCACTTCCCCCTAGACCTGTTTCGTTCATTTTCCTTTCTCTTTTTCTTTTACTATACCGGGACATTAGCGGCCTGTTCGCCCGGATATTGTTCATTACTTCTTGGCTTATAGAGAAATAGGCTTTTTGAAAACATATCTGTAGGGAGCACTGAGGGAGCTGTGGCCCACAGAGCAGACCGGTGTAGGGGAGAGCGAAAGGTCGGTATCGATTTCGTCTACGACTTTCCGATGTCGTTTCTATAAAGATATCGTTTTTTGGGTAGCAGTATTGTCGTTTCCAGTGAAGTCAACTACAATTACGGTGTGCGATGCGTTCCATTAAGAAATATGAGTTGCATTACATTTTGTCATTTAAAGCGGCATATACGGCTCTACTGAGCAAACCTCGTTATACAATAGCCGGCAGTATTTTAGGAAGGTGTGGTTCATATGAGCGCACTAGAAAACGATTGAGACAACGTTTTGCGGAGTCGCGGAAGCATTTCAAGAAGTTTGTTCCACATCGCAGGCTTCGCTATATAGCAGGGACCCACTTAGCTTTTAAAAAATGGCTGAGGTTTAACTCTCGTAAACCCAATTATCGCGAGCGAAAAGTATGTGTGGCCGGGTTTGGAGAGACTATGCACACAGTGTTTCATTGAAGTTAGCTTTTCTTGCAAATGTGATGGTGGGTCTCTGAGTTTCTTGAATGCATACGAAGACGCTCTTGTGGTCCGTGAAGTAGTTCGTAATGCTGGAAACTTACCTTCTCTCTCGCGTGCTGATTTGGCCTGAGTTTGAGCAGGCAACTTTGCCATTGCTTGAGATCTCGCAGCCTGCCGTCTAGCTATATCTACTGGATGGCTGGATTTAGCCTGTCACTTGCGCTGAGTCGCACGCACGGACGGTCCAGTCGGCGCACCATCCATGGCGAGACTGAGCGGAGAAGCACCGGAGAGCAGCCGCTAAGCCTACCCCTGGTCACGTGCTGCCGCAGCAGCGAGGCTCCGAACGAGCGTAGCTGCGACGCCTCTCGCGCAGCAGATCACGTGTCGTGACGTCACACCCGTCACATTTGCGCTGCGGCGGCTCAAGGTCATTGCGACGCGATGAATGACCTGCAATACATGGGGTAGCAGAGCTTTCGTTGTAAGATCTACAAACGGCGATTGCGCGGCTTGTTTTCACAGCAAAGCTGTTTTAGCCCGACGTAGTTTGTGCGGTGTTGCAAAAAAAGAAAAAAAAAAGCTGCACGCGTGAGTATGCTCACAGGAAATGGACAAGCCCCACCACCTAGTACAGCAGGTGCGAGCGTTAAACCAAATCTCTGCTCGGAGAAGTGCAGCGCGTGAAACACGTGAAAGAGGGAGAGAGAAACAAAAGTATAGAAAGAAAGCGAAAATAGAGAGAGAGAGGGAGAACATGAAACGAAAGAGAAAGAAAGACAAAAAAGATAAAGACATAGGAAGGAAGACAAAAAGGACAAAGAAAGAGAGAGCCAAGGAGAGAGAGAGAAAGAAAGGGAAGAAAGCTGAATATACATAGAAAGAGATAGAAAGAAAGCGGAATAGAAAGAAAGAACTAGAAACAAATAGATACAAAACAGAGATACGAGAAACAGAGAGAAAGATAAAGAAAGGATGAAAGAAAGAAAAAAAATAAATAGAAGCAAGCAAGGCCCCACAGCTGCTCTATTCATTATGGCTTGATACCACTAGTGCGACGCTGCAATAATTTTCTTTTCCTTGCTATGGCGTGGTTTTTCAGCAAGAAAATTTTTATCTCGACTTAACCAAGTAGCCTCCGCAATACTTAGAAGCTATTCATGGTGTCGAGCCCCTGTATGAGAGGACGCAGGTTCGATTCCCTGGTGCGGCGGCCACATTTTGATACAGGCGAAAGGCAAGTATACGCAAGTAAATGCAAAAACTGGCCATATTCCGGGGAGTTGTTAAGAAAAAAAAGATGCACGTAGCTACGAACGAACTCGAGCGCCATCTTGTTCGTAAGCTTCAGTAGCAGAAAGAAAACAAAAACACGGTCCCTATACTTCAAGCTATCCTCAGAAACTGACATGTCATTTCAGTACTTTCAACGTAACACGCACTGGTCCCAGTAAGCACTTGAGACCAGAATAGCAGTACGCAATTAAAAAAAAATAGGTCACACGCCACTGCAATGCAATATATACGGAGGAAAAGTTCTGCGGAAAGTTAGGCCATACTAACAATAAACAAACGTCCGGATAAAAACGGACGAACGTGGACAAAAAATTGCGATAAACGTTGCCATAGTGAAAACCACGAAAACAGGACAAATGGTTGAAGTCTGAGCTCAGCAGTCTAGAAGAACCATCGAAGTCAGCGCCTTCTTCCCTAGGGAGACGATGTCTTCCACAGATCACGTCTGCTCTCGCGTCCTCCCCGCTTGCCAGGGGACACGCCAGCTGCAGCAGACACACCATTCTTGTTTTTGTTTTCGTTAACCCACGAAGTGCCCCGCACATCCATTCTCCATGATGGACTATGCACTCTAAATCTGTGCACACAAAAGTGGAGGCAATATCTTATAGCCATTCTTTATACACAGGTGATTCAGCAGTTCCGGCTGAATAACAGCAAGGCACGTACATATATTGCTAGCATTCTGATATGGAACAGTGCTCGTAGACTGCGGGAAAGTTTTCGCTAAATCTCTCGTCTAAGGACCGACACAGTTGTTTTTACTGGCAACAAAAGCGGCGAACTGAATCACGGCGCGTGTCTGAAAGGCGAAAGCTCCAAAGCGTACTTGTTCCTTTTCTGCTTGCACTTCACGACGGGCCTCAGCTACCATTAGGCAGGTGGCCCAGGTTTGTCCCCTGGTGCGTAATCCCAGCACACATTGGACTGCCATATATTCTTCAGGGCTGCAGCACCGGAGAACGCAGTACGCACAAGTGTATACATATAGTTGTGCGCACGTATATAAATAGTTCAGGAAAACTTTCGCAGAAAGCGTTCTTGAAGGGGTTTGGTGGACTAGTTGCGACAGTGACATTTGACGCATTTCCAGCGGTTAACAAAAAGAGGAAACAAAAATCACGCAGACGCTCAAAGACAGGGGACAGTAATAACAGTAATATTTCAGTGTTCTTGCTGCCTTTTGCATGCGAGTTTTCTTTTTGTATGCGGTTGCGGCGGAACTGTCTAAGGCGTCGCGTCGCGGAGTGATGGCTCGGTGGTTCGAATCTTCGGTCGCATGGTTGAGCAGAACTTTTTCAGCAGGGCTATTTCGCTACGTTTGGTTGCGGGTTGTGTGTATGCGCGTATATATATATATGAGAGAGAGAAGAGACACAACTAAGCGGTTGTCTTAATTTTATTTGCCACGGTTTCGACCGGAGGACCGGTCTTCGTCAGGGCTTATGAGAAAATATAGGTATTTGCTCATAAGCCCTGACGAAGACCGGTCCTCCGGTCGAAACCGTTGGCAAATAAAATTAAGACAACCGCTTAGTTGTGTCTCTTCTCTTCCCAAGTACGTTTGGCCCATTGGAAAAGCTTCTTCAGTATATATATACATATATATATATATATATATATATATATATATATTATATATATAATAATATATATATATATATGACAGCGTTACGAAAATTCGCCTGGATGACTCATGTCATTTCCATCACAATAACATAAATAAAGAGAGAACCTCAACCACAAAACCCTAGCCGCGATGTCTCCAGCATGGCGCATGCTTGCCCGCAAATACTACGAGATTGCGAGCAGCACGTTATTTCAGAGTATAGAGAGAGGTCCTTCACGCGCTGAGCGCTAGCTGGCCTGTTCGTGCCAGCGTGTGTGGGTGGCGGGCGGTGAATGGTACGCGACAAGCGAGACAAGGAAACGGTCGAAGCCCGTCTCCGCCCTTGGTGGGACTAAAGCCAGAGGAGGGGGCCTCAATTGTTCGTTGCGCCGCGCCTCCTTCGCAAAAAGCAAAGGTAACAAGAGCGGTGGTACGTTTCTCATGCTTCTTTATTTCCTGTAGTGCAATAGGCCCGATTCATGTAGCCAGGCGCGGACTGCGTATTTTAAATCAATCTCCATCACGATGCAGGATGAGTGTAAAATTAATTATTAAAGTTAACGAAAAGAGATTGGAACCTTTTTCTTTTTTTTTTTGACAACCAACAACCAAGCACATTGTACGACGGCACAAAGGAAGCCTGTTGCGCGACGTCAGTTCATTCTTTTAAGTGAAGTATCATTGCTTTTTATCGTCTATTGTTCGCGACAAGTTTATCGTGGTGAAAACACGAGCAAAGCCTCATTCGTAAGTGTGGAGAAGTGCGGGACGGAATAGCAATATACAACAGAATTTTTATTTTCCCTTTGCCTCCATTCTTATCAGATAGTTCTAGTTCGTCCGTAAGCTTCTTAACGTTGGTAAATAATCGGTCACCGGAGCATTGACAACATAGCAAGAACAACTGGCCGCGACATATTCTGGCGCTGTGGTTGATTGCAATGCATTTCAACTTTCAGCGTTCTTGTCGAAAGAATAAAATTGGAGCTGGCCCTAATTCTTGACTTAATTGTCTGGTGGTGTCACTCGGACGTCGGCGTTGGCCTCGCCTGGCGTATTCGTTGGATGAAATTTGTGTTTCGCGCGTTGCCGAAGCAGATCTCAGAGGCCACTTCGAAAGGATCGCGTGGTTGAGACCTGCTCCGCCAGCTGCCGCAACGATCTCAGCTCCTCACAATTCTTCAGTGCACTCAATCAGTTATTAATATTAATTATCCTGACACTTACTTGACCTTTATTTTAAGTACGTTCATGTTGCGGTATATTTTGTATCCAACTTGAACGAGAACGACCGATTTCTATTTTTTAGAAGACTGTTTCTGAATATGCAGTAAAGCGGACGTGCTCGACCGGAAGTTCTTCGAAACAAAGACATCGCTCGTGCTTGTGCCACTAATAATGAAAGTTCTGTATTGACGATAATATCACTGTCCCACTGGCTTTATGCCTGGAGTTATGTAAAACGTGTAAGTTGATCATTGCAATATATAGTGTGTCTCTGCTTAGGCTATGATCAGGTGTCGCTACTAGGAATCGCTACCAGTCACGTATACTTCGACGGTAACCCGTAAACCGCCAATGGTAAACAGCCCACGTACAAACTAAAAATCTATTAGCTAAAGCTCGCACGTTAAGAAGGCGTCATTTCGTTCTCGCGTAGGCATTTTGCTTGCAGACGTAAACACCATGCCATCTGCCATCTGATGACCGCGCCAGTAAACGGTGAATGCTGCCTATCTACTCTGCTAACCAATCTAAGGAGCTCTGCTAACGGGAGCATAGATATTTGGCTGTTTTATCATTCTTTTTAGTACCTTCTTGAAAACGATTTAAACCAAGCTTTACGAACAATCACTGATGTAACAATTGTCGGAAGTTTCGTTGGTCAATGCGTTTCAACGTTAAGTAAGCGTGAAAGAACTGTCATGCAGTACCTTCGAGAATGTGTAGAATTAAAGGGTCTATAATATCCAGATGGTATGTTTCTCATTAAACCAAATTTTTTTGAAAGAGAAAAACGGTCGCAATATTTTTCTTCATATTACCTAATACGCTTTACAAAAGAAAATAATATATTCGAGTAACTCAGATGCTCCAACATATTCGTGGGCTACAATAAATAATTTATACAAGTTTAATGAGAAATTACTCTTATCAACTACGAGACAATGCACAGGTTGCTACTCATCATTTCGGCATTACCAAACGCGCTATTAAAAAGCAACGCATATGAGAGCGCTATTGTTGTTTTGTTGGTTTTTTTTTTCACATCAGCCGCTGAACGTTCGTGGGATAGCAGATAAAACAGAAATAAATGTCATTTCGCCTGTTCACAAATACGAAGCCATCCAACACGAAACACCCCTGCACACCCTGCACAGAAGCGAAAAGGACTAGAAGTACCAACGTCACGAACCTTTAAAGACTTCTCGTTAGTCCTTTGGAGGCTCTGCACATAAATGCGCAAAGGAAACGAAAAGAAAAAAAAATTAATAATGCATGGTTCCTTGCGGCTTGCACGGTCGTGGATAGCCTGTCACAATGACAAACGCCATCACGCCTGAAAACGCGGTAAAGCTTACGCATCGGTACGTCGAGAAGTTCGCTCAGTGCGGAACACCTGCCCTCGCCTACAACTCACTCTCTCCTTTCTTGTATTATACCGAAATGGCAGCAAAGATGCAAGCGAATGAAAGCGGTCCACCATTGCACGGACTCATACAAAAGAGGCACAAAATCATGATCTTATGATCAAACAAGCAAGCTGGCACGATCAAAAGGCCTCCTACCGGACCTTCGTGTGGGGTCCCACGTCGAAATAGGGGGACGAGGAGTGTAGAGTGTAATGCAGAAGAACGTGTTGTTGGGCGAGTTGGTGCTTGTTGAATGACATAATGCAGCGCTAAAAACACACACACCACAAAGTAAGGAACACAAACCGACGGGACAGGCGCTACTCACAACTTTAATGAAGACTACAAGATTGTGGCACATATATACACATCCCAATGCGCAAACGCGACGTCACAAACCATAGGGGGCGTATCATATCAAAGATTTGAAAAAATTGTGTTCCGCATTGTACAGGGAGACTGACGTCTGACTGACGCAATCATCATTCTTCTCTTTGATGTAGAAAGCCTCTTTGTGGTGTGTGTTTTTAGCGCTGCATTATATCATTCTGTAGAGTGTAAAATAGCTAGTATTGAGGCTTCGTTGTTAGTTGTTTGCCATGACATCACGAAAGGCGACAGGACGCCTGAGGAGACACACACCCTACCACTCCCTTCTCCCGCGCGGCGTATGGATGGGACGACACACTCTGATTTTTAAAGCTGGACGTTCTGTCGCCCCTAGTTTGGTGGGCCCCCCCCTTTGCTATAAGACAACTCTCCATTGTATGGTGTGGTCTGCCGCCGACCGCTGCCGCGCGCGCACTCGATATCTGGCTTTGGTGCATCCAAGTCACGAAGCATATAAAACGGCGCCGTTTTGTTTTTGCGCTATGCGGTTTCTCGGCGTGTGGTTCCAAATTGGGTGTAAGGCGAAGCACTCGGGAACAAAAAGGAAAGCTCCTATTCAGCCTCGCTAGCGCGGGCAGTCGGTCGCGCTGCGTGAAGTACGGCGGGAAATGCGCGCTGAATGGTAACGTACTGCAATGTGGAAAAAAATTTTGTACAAAGCGTGCGAGACACGCATATCACCTTACTTCATCAGCTCTGTTTAAGATATAAACCATGCGGCAGTACGAAGTCTAGAGTGACGCACTTCTATCAAGTAGTGGTGTACGCAATCATGATAGAGTACCTGTAAGGTAAAATACTTGTATGATACCCAGGTAGCAAATCGGCAAAGCAGGAAATCTTAGTCGAAATGGGCATAATTTTAACCAATATTACAAGTGCACATCCCACCCATCAAACTCGCTGGCATGGTCAGAACAGTCAATGATCATGGCGTTAACGGGTGCTAATTCTGAACACCTTGCGGGGGCTGCATTGTAAACACCAAACACGCTTTACAACAGCGGAACACGATAGCGCTAGGCTAGTGATTTGCGATGACCCATGTATAAGAAGTTTATCACCGAGGTGAGATCCAATATCTGCCCTTATTTGTAGGCCCACGTAGAGGTAGTTTAATATATGATTCGGCTTGCCTTTGCACACTACTCGATTGTCTGCACGTTCCTCTCCCTAGTAATGCGACAGGAAGCAAGGAGCTGAAACGCGCTTGTGCGTGGTTGTCCTTTGCATGTGTGCTCCTTAAGAACGTCCATAATGTGCTGATACAAAACTGCCACGCACCACTTGCAGCATTATAAAACTAAAGGTCCGCATTCTTCAACCGGAGACGACTGAGAATCAAGACAAACTAACGACGACTGCCTAAGCGTGGAAGACCAGCGACAACTCGTCGCCACGACCAAGACGGAAGCCGAAGTCAGAGGGTTCCTAGACTAGGGGGTCCTCCCAGCTCAGGTTGATATCAGGCATCGCTCGAAACACTGTTTCGATAATAAACGTTCATTTCTCTCTCTTAACGTTCGCGCGAGAAATCGGTTGCGATATTACGATACGCATTTGAGAAGATAGTTGCTTCACTTGTATAAGCAAAGGGACCTCTGTGGCGCTGCGAAGCTGCTCTATAGCTTCCTCATACTATGAAGTACTTATTCATGCCTAATGATGACAGAAAATATTTGATTGTGTTTTACGTGCCAAAAACACCATATGGCTATGAGGCCTGCCCTAGTCGGGCACTCCAGAATAATTCCGACTACATGGAGGGCTTTAACGTGCACCTAAATATGGGCATTTGCATTTCGCCCCCATAGAAATTCGACCTCCGGGGCCGGGAATCGAATACGCGCTCCTCGACCGGAAACATCACACGTAACGGCGACAACCAAGGAAGAAGCGCCGAGTAGCGTGTTCCTGCTTACTTGGGATACGATTTAAGTATTTGTAAACACGCTAGCTCATCACTTTCATTTAAAAAAACACGCCATCTCCCGCGAAAGGGGACCGTGAGGCGATCCGAAGCAGCGTTTCGGCATGTCGAGCCCGCGTTTCAGAGGGAGGGGAGAGGAGGAGGGGAAGATGAGAGAGGGAAATAGGAGATGGAAGCGGTGAGGGGGATTGGAGAGGGGGGAAGAGGGGAGAGGGGGATGGGAGAAGAGAAGTGGAGAAAGGAGGGGGAAAGGGAGTGGAGAGGGGAAGTGGAGATGAGGTGTGCGGAGAGGCTTTGCACATGCGCAGTAAGGGTGGTCACGCCGCACACCACCGGTTTGAACTCCGCCATAAGATGCTTCGCATCTAAAAGCTGTCATCATTTGTGAGCATATATTGCATCTTTGGATTAGAACTGCAGCTCCGAGTAAGATCTGGTGGTGTTGTTTTTGTCGTTTCTTGTTAGCAGCTGTTAGGTTATTCTTATACGCTTGGAATCGTCACGCGGCCTTATTTTATATTTCGCCGAGCTTCTAGGACTGAACACTTTTTTGTAGAGATTGTAGAACATTGCGTAAGGCTACTTAAGCACAATTAGTTGAAAAACGCCAGATTATATCTTTCGTAAGAGCGGCGTAACAGCATAACTTACGACTTCAGAGAAAAGAAGCATTAATAACTGACTCACGCTTGCAATAATTCCAAAAGTAACTACAAATATCGTAAGAGAAAAATTGGCGCGTCTTGCTCTAAATTTTCAACGACACAGAAATAAAAAAATGAATCCATTAGGCACGTATTTTCTTCATCATTTATCCATCCACTAGCAATAAAATCTCTGTCTACGTTCTTTACGTTTATCTGCAGAAGCAACATTGCGGTGCTTGCAACGCATCCCACGTTAAAGATGCGCGGGAGACAAACTTGCGCGGGTGGTAGCACATTGCAAAAATATATTTTTGGCACCTCGGCATGTTTTTTTTTTTATCTTCTGTGGTAACTTTCTGCCCTCAAAACAAGAGTGGACACCGTGCAGAGAAGAAAAAGCACTCCGCAATGAGAGAGCGGCGGATGGAGTCGAGGAACCGACATATGCTTGCTAGCGTCGCCAGGCCACGCGTTCATTTCCTGCCGGAACTAGTTCACCCAGCAGCCTTGGTGAGAGGTCTCTCGCGGCATGTTTGTCATGCAGCTTGTAATCGTTTGTCATGCTGTGCGTGGGTGGCATTTCTGAGTACTCGTTTTGTTTATTCTGCTTTCTCCTCTCTTTCGGAAACTCACGTTGAGCGCAACGCAGCTTATGCGTTATAGATAAGAAAATCAAAAGCAGGCGACGGTGACTTCCACATCAACGCAGGCCTCCTGCCGCATACTTCGCAAAAGACTGGCGACAGCCTGGAATTCTTATAGTAATGACTGATAATATACGTAATAATATAATAATATGTACCAACTAGGCCCAAATGAAGTATTATTGAAACGGCCGAAGAGTCGGCCATTCAACTACCGCGTTCATGTCACACATTGTACAATGTGAATGATTAATACGTGTGAGAGCATAACATATCTGACCAAGATGAAAAGACGACAAATAAAAGACAGAACAACGATTACGAGAGGTTTATCAATACTTAAGTTTCAGCTCGAACGTGGGAGGTAATATAAAAGCCACCTTTACAATTGTTCGTTTCGCTTTTCTAACTCCCATTCTTCTTCCATATTAAATAAGGGGCATTGGTTCGAGCCGAGCTCGCAGCTTCTGCACCATAAAGACCTTTCTATCGCTGTTGTACTGTCTCCTGTTGCTCGCTCCCTTCTGACCAGGGTCTGATTCATTAACTCGGCCGTTTCGTTAACTTGATATATACAAAAATTGCTATGTTTACTCCAGGCTCATCAGTGCTATACGGTGGACTGTCTCGACGCATTGGTCTAAAGGCGCATTCACACTTGAGAAGCGAAGAGAAAGCGAAAGCGCCAGAGCGGCCGGAAAACCGTTTTCGCGCGCGTCGGAAATGTTCACATTTGTTCTGCCTCTCTGCAGCATGCTGTCGCCGCCGCCGCCGCCGCCGCCGCCACTTCGAGAATTCATTCTCTTTTCCCCGTTTCCTGAGCATTTAATTTCGTACCGAATTCAAGTTGAGCATGCAAAACACGGAAAATAAATAGCTTTCACCTTTTCAAACCGCCGTTTCGGGAGATACACCAGCAGAAACTACATAAGCGGACACGGCAGCAGTGGCGGCGGCGGCGGATTCACCCGGCTTTGCAAGAAGCGAGACACGTTGGGGCACGCCGACTCGCTGCTGCTACACCTTTGTTCTACTTCCAGTGTTCTCGTCAATCGTAATCCAAACCAGGTTCTCGAGGCTGTGAGTTTTGTCGTGATGCGCGGGTAGTTTGCAAATGCGCCGATATGCGGGCCACCGCCGATGCCTTGGCCGCCATGATGAATTTGCGGTCTGTTGTTTACGTCACGTGATTTAAGCTAGCGCAGCCAAAGTACGGCTTCCCGTGAAGCGGAAAGGCGATCCGCTTTCGCGTGGCGGAAAAATCGGTCTCGGACCGATTTTTCGCGTCCGCCTCGCGGCGTGGTTTTCCGGCCGCTTAGGCGGCGAAACGAGTGAATTTCCGGTGAGTTTTGCCGCTTTCGCCTCCATCGAGGCCAAGTGTGAACGCGCCATAAGAGAGAAGCTACTCTGCCGCTCTATCAGGGGCCTCAAACGCGCGGCCCGGCCCGCACATGACTGTCTTCGTTCCACTTTTTTTTGTCTTAATAACCGTGTTCATGAGCTATACACAGACATGACTGGTCACAAGAATTTTTTTTCTCTGTCGTGAGGCATCCTATGCGGTCGCCATGCGTTAAAACATTGGCGCGGAACAAAACGCTCTAACATTCTTCATCGTCCCGCCCCTTTCAGAAGACGAAATTTCGAGTACATGGCCCGCTAGCTAAGGTGAGTTTGAGACCCCTACGCTTTACGATAGTCAGTACCGCGTTTTGCATCAGGCCTCCCAACGATATACGGTTGATTCCCTGAATTTCCAGTGTGGGTAGTTTTTAATGTCGACCGAAGCGAAAGTAAATTTTCCATCGATCTTCTCAAACAACGCTCGCCGTATGAACTGAAGAATTGTCGTGAATCCGGTGGACGCGATCATCGAAAGTGTCTTGCAATTTCTAGTTTATGATATCTTGCAGTTCGTGTAAGCACGCGCGAAGAGCTGAAATTCATCCTCAAGTCTCCAGATTGCGCTACGTGCCTGCGGCGGCCGTCGGCGTCTTGAAATCTCTGTGACGTTCAGATATCAGATCGAAAATTTTTCGAATTGTCTGTGTATGAGACCAACCAAGTAATTTCCAAGCCAGCCTGCTTACAAGCCGGCCAGAACACTCAAGCTTTTGCTAGCACGTACAATGGTCACTTATAAGAGAATCAGATTAATGTGTCCGACCGTGATTTCTTAAGCACACAGTCCACCACACTGCAAGGTGACAGCACTGGAATGGAGAACAAGAAGAAGCTGAGGGATCGTGTGAGCTATGCGACGCCATCTTGGTTGTTTGGCTTTTACTTCAATCCTCTGTCCGCTGTGTAAATTAACAAAATAATCTTAAATCGACTTTTTGTTGTGGCGATATCTGAAAATCAATCTTAAGCCGACCGCCGGGAGACACGCCTATTTTTTTCCGGCCAGGTGAAATAAATGAGAAGTCTAGACATGTTCACATTCCATTTAGGCCGCACATGTCTATCACCAATCGAACCGAAGTACCAAGCTTGGTGCAGGGGTGTTCACAGTTTCTATGGAAGGTGAGAGACCGACCCAGCCAGCCATTCACAATTCTTGGTAAAAACGGCTTCTGGCACATCTCGCGTCTCTCTAACGCGAGTTCTTGAGGAGCTCGCTCGTTTCAGTGACTGCGCCACATTTCGTTTTTATCAAGATGGAATTCGGGAGTCAAGAAAAATAACATAAAACATGGCAAAGAACAGAGAAAGCAAATGCGGCTTCGGTGATAACATATGGACGTGCTGAGACCGCAACCTCGCATCCCTCGCGGTCATGGTAAATGCGTCGGGCCATTTCAATGGACGTGTTCTCTTATCTGTCTCCACACTTCGTGGGCACGTTGGTCGACACGCAAAGGTCACGCGTTCGCGTAATCAACAACAACAAAAAAACAATAAATAAACGTCCTTCTCTTCGTTCAGCTGCTTCGCGCTTGCTTTCGTTACGCCTCGCTGGTAAAGCGTAGCGGTACAGCGAGCCGCAAAGAGCGGTACGCGCCGACAAAGGCACGTGCCGTGACAGGACTTGCAAATTGAACCCACTATATTTCCCCTGAAAGCCTCTGCTTTCAGACAAACAGATGGAATCCTCATTCGGTCGGTCAATACGGGGCGTGCAAACATTCGGACAACAATGCGCGCGCAGTCCCTCTGGAGCCCGATTAATCTACGCTGCTAAAGAGAATAGGTTACATATGCTAAACGAAAACGCGCTGTTTCACGAAGCATGGCAGTGTGTGCGCGTCAATAAAGTTGTACGTGACGCGTAAATTGAAACGCTGCCCGAAACGCGTGTCGATGTTCACGAAGAGGGAGAGTGGCGGTGTTGGCTGAACGTTCTGAGTGTACATGTGGTTGCAAAAGAACCGCGTTTGTTGAGGCAGCCCCGTCCAACTCTGTTTGCCCGAAATCTCGTTACGGTCGAAGAAGTTCGAAAGGACTTAATCGAGTAGTAGAATTATAAGCGTATATTGACAAAAGTTCTGTGCTGCCGTTCCGAATTGTTTGGTGCACGAAATCTACGGTTCTGTCGGCACCTTAAACACACTCGCATGCTACACCGATGAGACTACATTCGCCATAGGCAACGTTGCGCGGTGTCTTTGAAGTCTGTGTTTGTTCATGCAGAGGTAAGCACACAAAATAAGCAGCTCAATTCATGGCTCTTCCCTGCCTTTTCCTTTCGATTTATTTCTCTCTTTCTCTCGACAATCGTGGCCGTGTCAACGGATCTCTGCTACATACAACATACCTGCCAAGCCTCCCGGATTACCCGGGAAAATCCCGGATTTTGAACGTTTCTCCCGGTTGTACGGGTCATAGACAAATCTCCCGGAAATCCAGTTTTGCCCCGCACGTCCAGTGCTTTGTCTGGCCACATGAACAAAGTTGTCTGGCCACGTAGTAGAAATGATTCTTCTTTTTAACGGTGGTAGAAAGGTTCAACTGAGTTTCATTGCGCATGAAGTAGCTGTGCAATTTGCGCCGCAGTCCAGCACTGAAAAGGGTAGCCGTTACCGATGTCTGTCGAGATAGCGCGTTCGCCAGCGCTCGCGACCGTCCCCGTCTCAACGGCGCACCTTATGGTCCCTTGCCCGACGAAATAACTGGTATGCAAGCGACGACAGGCCTCGCACGCGGAGCGATGTTATCGCATGTGCCCTTCGCGCGACGGTGACGGCCGGGTCGTTTCATATCTGCTTCAACCGCGTTCATCCCTAGCGCCAGCGCGCATTTACTCGCACGTGAAACAGACGATGCGTAAGCGATGTTATCGGTCTGGACTCTGTACAGATCAGCGGCGACCACAAAATCCCGCTGACAGTAGGCAGTTTTAGGATTGCGCACGCTAAGTTACCGTTAGCGGCCCGCTATTTCCGTCGCTTACCGGGAGCTCGCAAGCGCTTAGCGTACGACGCACGTGCAGGGGCAGTCGCGCTGAAAGCCAGCGCAAAGCTTTGCGTACGATGTTCTAAAACTGCCTAATGTACATATAGCTAGCGGTCGGCATACTTTATAGCCCCTCCTCCCGCGGTCGCAATATTTTATACCCCCCCCCCCCCCCCCCGGTGAGTAAATCACCCGGATTCCGTTTCTCCAAACTTGGCAGGTATGCATACAACTTATTTCGATGTTTTTTTGTTTTTTTTCTTTTGGGGAGGGGGGCGGGGGGCGGGTATTGGAGGTTAGCATGCCGCATGAAGGCGGAAGGCTGTGTTCTGTGCAGTAGTTAACACGGATCCGTTTCATTAAGGAAGGAAACAGGGAAGCAGAAGGCAGCGAGGTTAACCAGAAACTTCCGGTTGGCTACCCTACTCTGGGGGATCGGGGAAGGGGAATAGAAAGACGAGAAATAGAGAGGAGAGAAAAGAAAGAGAGAGAGAAGAGATGCAGTGAATTCACTGCAGCGTACGGGATTGCACCACAAGCGGCTGACCAGTATTACCTGTCTTTATCTGAGTGCTTCGAATATCCGCTTACGTAAGACTGCTTACGTCGACCGACGCCCTAAGCGGCGAGGAGCCAGCAGACCCTGGCGGCCTCCTGAGCCCCGCTGCAGGACTCGGTGCTTCTTGTCTGGTTCCCAGCTAAGCACAGCATGTTCCCAATCCTCGGTGTTTGAAATTGCAGACCATCGCGGCTGGAGGTTGGCCGAACAGGCTCATGGCACAGGATTAATGTCCGCACGCATATCGTGGCACAAGCGACAAATTTTAGAGCATTCGCTGCAGTATAAAACCGGGAATATAGCTATAGACCGGGAATGTGACCGTATGCAAAATCCATGAAGTGACTTCGATTAGAGTTGTAAATCAATTGATGGTCTTGGATGTCAATTGATGACTCCAGCGTGTGACGTCATATGACATTATCATGTGACATCACAAATTAAAGGAAAGTAGACGACGTTTAAGGGCTCGTTTTTCTTGGTTACACACATATTAATGAGAACAAACAGACAATAATGCCAAGGAAAGTATAGGGGACGGTATTGTAATAATTAGAATATAAATGTGGAGAAAGTAAAGTGGACGAAAAGATAACTTGCCGCCGGCAGCGACCGAACCTGCGACCTCCGAATAACGCGTCCGATGCTCTACCACTAAGCTACGGCGGCGGTCATCCTCCCATCCACTTTATGGGGTTATATCATGGCCAGGAATTGGGGACATTGACGTAGTTGAGGAAGTTGCCACCAGATGCCACCACAGAGGCTAAAAATAGTAAAGGGGCTTTATAAAATAGTAAACCTGCGCGCGCGATGTGTTGCCCGCGCCAGTGGGCTATGTATATGGGGTATGTATGTGCATTTAAACCTAGGAGTGTTAGTCAGCGCCGATCGCAGCCATGGCGGTGAGTGTGGAATGGCTGCGATCGCGCTGACCCGCCTCCATGGCTGTGATCGGCGCTGACTAACACTCCTAGGTTTAAATGCACATATACCCCATAAAGTGGACGGGGAGATGACCGCCGCCGTAGCTCAGTGGTAGAGCATCGGATGCGTTATTCGGAGGCCGCAGGTTCGGTCCCTGCCGGCGGCAAGTTATGTTTTTGTCCACTTTAATTTCTTCACATTTATTCTAATTATTACAAAGAACGTCCCGTATACTGTCCTTGGCATTATTGTCTGTTTGTTCTCATTAATATTGTCACAAATTTTGGCGATTTATATGGTCGTCGCTAGCTTGGAGACGTGGGTTCGTGGGTGCGGTCGCGCGATACCTTGCGAATACCTTGAGAGTGTCGCAGGGTCTCGCACAAGTTCTCGCACAAGTTCTCGCACAAGTTATCGCACGGTCTCGCACGGGCCGCAGCGCCAACATAGTCACTTAAGGCCTTAGCCTTAAATTGTCATGGCGAATACTATAGCGAAGATTGGATGGCACCTACTCTACGAAGTCTATCAGCGACCTCGTTTTCGCTGGTCCGCGAAATCGAACAGCGACATTACCTCGTCTAAATGTATGTTGCTACGTTTCACAGCAATGAAGTATGCGTACGAAATGTCTTCGTGATAACCTCGGCAAAAGCGCTGAGAAAATTCCATTCGACGGATGCTCGAGTAAACCGAGATCGACGGATGCTCGAGATCGACAGTGACGATCTTCTTCACCACTGAATAGCTTTAGTGATCGTCGAGGGTGGGTGATGATATGAACGCCCCTGGTAATGCCCGGGCTTGTCGTTTGACGGAGCACTGGCGCTTCCGGTCGCATCGCGATAAAAAAGCGTCTTCCTGTGCCGTTCACTTTGGAACGTCGATAAACTCGCGACTCATATTCGATAAGGCGAGTAATACCGAACACACGTCTCGAACGCGGAAAGGGCGTCTCCCAAGTCGTCAACGCCCACCATCATACAAGCATCCTAGATCGCAGCCTGGAGAATAATAAATAATAATAAATAAATAAATAAATAAATAATAAATAAATAAATTTGTGCAGTAACTTCGAAGGCTCCGAAGTTCGCTTTGGAAACTACCGCTATCAATATAACGACATGGGCTTTGCGACACAGGAAAGAGAGAGCGGATGGCGAAAAGAAAGTGGATGAGAAAAAGAACTACACGCACAAAAAATACTTTGCAAAAGTCTTTGCTGATCGCTGTTCCCTGATTTTCATCTATCGATTTCCTATTAAGCCCTTGTGTAGCACTAGTGCCTAAATCAGCAAATACAAAAAAAAAATTGAAGTGCGAGGCGAATGCGTTTAAACAGCGCTATGAGTTTGGTTTGTTTTTCTCTTTTTGTTTCGCTGTCGGCACGTCGTATAGGAACTCGCTGGCATGGGCGTTCCGTTGAAAGGGCGGCGACGCTATGTGTATTCAGGATTGTTGCCTGTGTCGGATATTGATTTGAACGATGGCGTTCCGAAAAACGCGGAAGAAATTAATTGTTGCTTCAGAGCTGTGCCGACGCGACTGCAGAAACTTTCTTCCCGTTTATGCGACGGGATCAGTTGTGAATATAAAGCTAAACGTCATTTTAGAGATTGGAATAGGAGACATTCGATTTTCTTTTGTAACCTACAGAAATTTAGATTGTTACGGGACCTGCGCTTCCAAAATACAAAGATAACTTTTCTGGTTGTGACAAAATAAAAAATTCCCGCTATATTCTCCATTCGTTTACTTTTCACTATATCTCGCCACCTCCCGTTGATATTAATCGCCAATAAGCAAGTATTCATAACCCACTGGAGAAGACAGTTATCCAATGAAGTATATCAAACTCAGATAACAAAATCCAGATAACCAGAAAGAAGTGGCAGCAGATCAAACAAACTTCCCTGTTGGAATCTACGTGCAGCAGAGCTTTGTTCGTTAGCTACGCGCCGTAGTAGCTTAGAAGGTAACGTGTTGCGCTGCGAGGCTCGAGGACGAGGGTTCGATTCCCGGTCACGGCGACCGCATTTGCGGGGCCGAAATTCATGAACTATCACGAGCCTAAACGACCCCAGCAGATCGAACGCAATCTGGCATCCCCCGCTACGGAGTTTTCTCATAACCTATTCCGTTGCCACACGTAAATCCCAATTATTTGGTTTCTAAACCTATTCAAGTTGTTATTTCCCTTCCCCAGCGCCACACTTCTTTGCGTCCTTCTGTTGCTCCGTGAGGTATTGTTTTTAGGTTTTTTAATACACCTTTAAAGGAAATTAGACATGCTTTTGTTGCCTTTGAACGCAACTGGCATCATCTAACCGGTGTTAGGTTTATGGCGAACTCATATTTTCTTTTTAAAATATTTGTTTCGCGTATTAAGCTTATGTGTTCCCGCAAAAAGGCTTGAAACTGGTATAGAAGAATTTTAGTCTTTTGTGGCCTGCGTCCCAAGTTGTTTGTGCTAGTTAGAGCAATAATACTGTGATCGGTGAATTTCAAAAAGGCCCGTTCCTTACAGATTCGACTGGCCGATAGCTTCCGATCAAATGTAAAACCCGAATGGGTGTGTTCACTTTATGTCTTGAAAGACTAAGGCTTCGAAAACTCAATGTCAGAAGAGGCGCAGCCAGAGCCATACCTAAGCACTGACGTCTCCTTAAATACATTTATAAAAAATGCATTCACAGTAAAAGTGATGATTCCTGGCCCACCGGGACATTCTTTGGCACAGTATGGCTGTTTGGTGGATAAAACAAGCCCCCCAAGTTACCCACGTTCTCGAAACTTTGGTCTTTATATTCTGTCACAATGCTCCCAATGGTTACGACACTGCCTGACAGGAGGCAAACTGTCATTCCGACGTTGGCTTATATTAGAGAAATGTGCAAGTGTTCAGCCGCAAAACACGCGCGAAAGCTCGATGGCAAAAACATAATATGGCTATAGACGCAATTAGAACGGTGACTGAGGAAGAACCGAGGAGGAAGCGCACTTACTAGTAACATAAAAGTTTATTTAGGGAAAAAAGCGTTCTTACATGCGCGGAATATACTTACAACGCCTCATCACAACGCCAGAGTTATTGTCTAAAATAGCATGATTGTACAGGTAACACTAAGCATGAAACGACTGCATGTGGTCACAATGGACTCTGGAAACTCTTGAATCAAGAAAAAAAACCCATGATCATGTCTCATCCACGAAGGCGAATTACGAGTTTGATAGTAGTACAGGCGCCTGGCTGTTATATCTCCTCCATTATTAAAGATGAATGCTTCTATGATCTCTTGGAACATTACATTGCCAGAAATTCGTGATATCTTCATATAAGTATCCTGGAACATTATCCATATTGTTAGACTCTCTGGTTGTACAATCCTTCCAAAGTTCGCGATGGTTATATGTGTTTGCCTTATTTAACCGTTGTGATTTTTTATTACATAATCTGTTTTATATAGCAAAACTGTTTTAAACAAAGGTTCCCTGCTATACCAATATTCAACAATTTCCGCTAGCGTGTATCATCATTCTTGTGTACCTTTTGTTCAATCTCTTTCTTTTCACTATTTTTTGTATTACGCACAGTCTATTGCTGTCATTCTAAGGGGGCTGTCACCCCGTCAAGCTACTCATTGCAGTAGCTTTTTGTGACTGCTCCTCTCTTCTTTGACAGGTAAATAAAGATTGAATTGAATTGAATTGTTGGCTTTTTATGCTTGTCAGTAAAGATCGTGTCCCTTTGTTTAGGCTTGCACTTGCACTCCTTGCAATTGCATTGCGAAATGCGAGTACGGTGCCCCCCTTGGAGAAACATTAATGTTCGGGAAGGCGAATGTTTAGAAGGCCTCTTTTTTTTTTCCGCATGTGAATGGAATTCTGTACACGACATCTTCTTTTGCACTGTACACATTAGCTGCCACGCTTAATGTCACAGCCATCCTTTTGTTTCTGCCGCCCCTTGCCCTGCTAGGCATATCATTGCTAATTTATTTTGGGCAGAAAACTCAACCCCCACTCCATACCTTGACACTACTTTCTTCAAGCGACGTGGAGTGTTATGCAGGCATGGAACAACCGCTAGCCTATAAGCGCTTCGTCCTGTGCTCGTCGTTAGTTCCCGTTTAGTTGTTCTGTTGCCATGGCGAACTTGTAAAACACGTCCTCAATCTTCTAAATGCCAAGCTTTAAAATCGACGATACTACACAACGAGAATTCCCGATCGATACGGACGACTTTAGTGACTGAACAGCAACGGTATGATAATATTTTTGGTTCCACAAACGACGGAACAAACGCAAGTGTGCAAAGTACAGTGCAGAAATACAGATAGACGGTGCACGCGCACATGCTTGCAAATGGTATTCAAATATCCAAGTGTACATAAATGCATTACGCAAAGGTTGGCGCCTTCATAAATTTGACCGCACGATTCACCTGTCGCAACAAGAAATATGAAACCCTTAAGCAAAGCGGTGTAGCTGAACGCAATGGGAACTGAGCTATCGGTATAGTATGCGCTCCTGGCTTCATATTCATCTGTCATGAGTCCTGACGGCAGGCAATGAGCCACGTAAATTTATTACGAGCTTCGATACTCTATCCTTGTGCGTCTAGTCGGGAAAAAACGTACGTACGGAAAGCACGCCGCTTGTTCTCGCGAACTAAGCACGTAATAACTATGAACAAAAATATTGGCCGCGTATCTGCGTGCTTCGCTGCAAATGTCGTCTAAAGACGATAGAAGAGGCGCTGCGTGAGATATGGACGACGCCATTTGGCAATACGTCGGGAAACATGAGTGCTGTGTTGTGGGCTGGTAGTCCCGACGCAGCGGCAGGCGAAGACCGGCGGCGACCAACGCGACCGGCGGGGACGCCGGCCAGCCGAACACGCGGTAGGGCGCGATGCGCCGAAGGAGAAGAAACGTCCGCACTCAGCGAGTACCCTCCACAATCTTTCTTATTTACACGTCGCCTGGGTAAAACAGGAATGCCAGAGCGGCGCCCCCTGTCATTTGTACAATGCAATACTGAACCGAAACCGAAACACAACATGAGCTTGTGCAGAGGCCACGGAGGAAGACAAGTTTCAGCGGAGTCGCATTTTCAGCGCAGCTTAAGAAACGAGGGCCTTTAAAATTGTGTATGTATGTATTTTATATTAAAGGAACGCACCACCTAATACTTACTGTTGACGTCGCGCCTCAGATATGCGTAATATTTAATTTTTGATCGACAACGCTTACAAGTATGAACAGCCGCATCAGTTCAAGATGGGTGGGCGGTAAGCAAGTAGTTCAACTTTGGCCGCGTGGCTGAATCGAGTGATGTGCCGACAAACAGGAAGATAGACAGACCAAAACTTCTGCGTTTAAGTTCCCCAAGAAAGACTATCGTCTTTAAAAAACTTCGAACGCGCTTGACGCAATCTATCCCTATTGTCAAGCTAGCGTTTTATGCAAACCAGGTTTGTCGAGGTGCCACTCACTGCTAAACTAATAATATACGTTGCGTATGCCTTCTCTGTTTGTTTGCGTTTTGCATTCGGATGCTTTGTCGCTAAGTGCCGGCTATCTCGTATAAGAATATGCATAGTAGCCTCGCGCGCTCAGCCTAAAGACATCTGCTCAGGCAATATAGATAGATAGATAGATAGATAGATAGATAGATAGATAGATAGATAGATAGATAGATAGATAGATAGATAGATAGATAGATAGATAGATAGATAGATAGATAGATAGATAGATAGATAGATAAAACAACATCAAAATTCTCACGTGATGATGGAACATATTTCAAACCACAGGGAGTTGGAGCGAAGCCCCGAGAACCTGACGCCGCGTTATGGCCGCTCCGAGATATAGTTCCGAATTCCCAAGAGATTGACGCCAGGGGAAGAAGGCGGCGGCAGTATGGCGGCACATTGAAGGTAATCTCTTGACAGCGTCACCACCGAGCATTGCGATAAGGCAAAAAAGCAGAAGGAGAGCACAGCGAAAAAAGAAACTCATCGCCGCTTCCAGGAACAAAGGCTTCGCTTCGAACGAAGCCGTGCAGGTAGGTCTCTGAGGAGGAAACATCAGATGCTATCTCTGTTATGATTCTCCCGAGGCTTTCGATGAAAGCGACGTCGAGGCACTTATTAGGGACGGCAGCGTCGTCACAAAGGCGTGCGCGTAAGGAAGAAAACACGAATCGAGGATTCTTCAGCACAAGGGAGTTTGCCGACGCAGCTTTAGCTTTGTCCGTTGTTTTCATGCGCGTCTTTCAAGATGGTGTCGGTACGCACCGTTATTTTTATACGTTCCTCGGGCGCCACATTCTCTTATTCTACTGTAACGTGCTCGACGGAGGCACGCATCGTCATGAACAAAAGCAATATTTGACGAGTGGAAACGGCGGAGCAGGACTATATTATAACACGCAAAAAAGAAAAAAAAAAAAAACGTGGAGGACGCTTGAGCTGCGCCTTCAAGAGTAGAACGCGACAGAGTGATCGGCCCCGTGCGCATGGCGTTCAACCGTGTTGCAAGAAAGAAACCTTTGTGCGTGTAACACTGGTCGTTTCAAACCATCCTGAAATGCCTACTGCAAGTACAGTGGCGAAGTGTCCACTACGCCCAATCCCTCTTCCTTTTGCAAATTGGCGAAGTATCCTCTAAGCGCCCGTAAGGTGCCACGCGCACCTGGGCAGCTGCACGCTTTGCAATGGGTAGCCAGCTGTAAACCAACCACTACTTGCGCAATTCACATGCTCTGACGCCTCGTGCGACTCTAGGGCACTGCCACGCAGTATTACATGCGTTAAGGAGACTCCTCCCAGTACATGGCGATCATACAGCGGTTTTTTTTCTTTTTCAAACGGAGCAGTTTCAACGACTGGCGAGGCTCCGCGTAGAACACCTGCTTGCCTCGCAGATGGCCAGGGTTTCATTCTCACTCGGACTGTAGATTTATAATTATTATTTATTTATTTGAATCTATCTTGAACTTTCGCTCGTGGACAACGCCCATTTTTCGATCACAACGAACGACGTCGCCGCCCACACCGGAATTTCTGAGAAACGAGCTCTTTTACGCTGTCGCGTTAAAAGGCTAATATTACAAGCAAGTGAATGAACACCCGTATCACACATTAAGAAGAGTGTTAAGCGAGAGGCCTCTTAGTGACCCGTCCCGCGCCAGTGTGCGTTTCCGGGACAGTGTTTAAAAACCGGTTTACGGGACAGAGTCTAAAGCCACTAAACCCGCTCCATTCTTTGACTAGGGGACTGGAACTCCATCCAATATACGAGATACGAGCGAGCTTCCTCGCTCCATATTTACAACAGTTCCAATTATGGGACTGTGCGGTGCTTCGTGCAGCAAGACTCGACAGGTGAAGTAGTGTTTGGTTTGGCCCCAAGTGCGCAACTATTTCACTGTGACTATATAGGCAGACTGTCTTGTTGGGTATGTATAAACACACCACATTGTAGCAGTATGGGAAAATGTGCGATGGTCTCATAGCTAGCTATACATATATTGGACGCGAGTATTTATTGTATATATATATATATATATATATGGTCTGTGTGCGGACACCTTGTTATCTCAACCTAATTCAGATAAAGGGCATTCCGTCCTCACTGGCATAGTACTCATGAACACTTACGCACATTTATAACTTTCCCTACTGCGGTTTTGCTTTCGCTAACCTGTGTTAAAGTCTGAACGTGAGCACATATCTCGAGCTTTTATTACTTAAGTTCGTTACATATTGTTCGGCAATGTCCCAGGCAGTTTCCATTTTCAAAAGTCCATTCACGTGTTCTTCCTCAGCGAATTACCTCGTAGCAGATCAATAAGCGTCCGGATGAACTTGTAAGCAAAGGGCATTCGGCAGTGTAATCCGGAGAGAGGATACACCAATCCGCACAGTCCACCATAACGCACGATTCTAGCAGACAGGCGTACGGCTACCAGATCGTAGCAGACGCGGCTGAGCGGCACGTTTCCAGGGCGTTTCTCGCGTGGTTTCTTTTCTTTTTTTCAGTGACTTGGCCAAGCCACGCCCGTGGAAACGGACTCTGCTCCTCACGAGGTCGTTGGTGTTTGCGCCAACAGAGTGACCAGGCCTCACGACAGCGGGACCGTAACCGGCAATCGTTGCGCGCACGGAACTCCGCGCGTTTTCTGGAAAAAGGTGGAGTGTGCCGTAAGCCTGCAGCATTGCTTATTCAGTATACACTTAATGTTCGCAAATATTTGTGGAATGCTTTTCTTATTGATCGGCTAGAAATACTGATCACGTATTATTAGTACATTAGTAATATTAGATTTACCGAAGCACCACTCCTATCGGGAGAAGACGCTGGTAAGCAAGAAAACGCGAAAAGAAAAGAAGAAACACGTGGAGACGCCCCTTTGAAGTTCCCACTCCAGCTCGCCGGGAAGTCATAGATTCTGACGGCGTCTGCTGCAGCCCTACGTAATCGTTTATGAGCAAAATTTGTTTACATTTCCTTCTGAGAGACTCAGCGTCGTGACATAGCAAGTTCCAGGAAATTTCATTATACCGATGTTCCGAAAGTTGCAAAAAAGACCGAAATTCATGGCGTCACACTGAGGTTGATTTGCTGAATTTTCGGCACGACAATCACAAAAGAATGTTTGACCTTCACTGCATCTTCTAATCAATGTCCTATGATAGCATAATAATGACGATACTATCCTGAGGGAATAATTTGTCTCTCTAAACTGACTTCCGTGTCCCTTGAATGACATCGTGCTGCTGAAACCCAAGTAATATGTTGGATTCCGGCAGCGGCGGCCACATTTCGATGGTGAGGGTATAGAAAAGAAAAGAAAAGAAAAGAAAAGAAAAGAAAAGACGAAACTCCAAAGTACCCTGGATTGAGTGCTGTTAAAAAAAACCCGGCAGTCAAAGTTAATCTCTCGTAACACAGTACCTGACACCGAGGTCAATGTATTTTAACGTGATAGTGTTAAAGAGCTCGCTTGGCAGAACTTCCGTTGTCGGCGGCGGCGTCTTTGGTTGTGAGCGAAAAAGCAGAGTTGTCCGTGAGCGAAAATTCGACGAGGATGCAAAGAAAGATATGAGCTGGAGGTCGCCCGCACTATGACTTTTCTTGAGGCAAGGTTTAGGTCTCCACCGAGAAGCGAAGGCAGACTGACGATTGGGAAGGCGATACGAACACGGCCCAATTACGCTATCGCGTTTTACTCTTGTTGCCGCCGCCTCCGAGAGACACGGGCGCGCGGTGTGGTTGCACCATCTCTTGTAGGCGTTGTGATAGTGCGCCGCAGTTTTCCCGCCGTTACCGAGAGATGGCGCGACCACGCCGCGCCGACGTGCCTTTGCAAGCACGCAGTGGTTGCATCGCTAGTCACCCATAACAAAGGGCGCACACATTCGCGCGCGCATTCTCTTACACACGCGTAATGGGTTCATCGATGCTTCGAGAAAAAATGAAAGTCGCGCGCATAGACGTTCCCACACGCCACCGCGCTGCTGACACGCTTGTGATAGATTATGTGCATTCGCAATGACTTTGACTGCAGTGATTGAGTGTCAACGCAGTGTGCGTGCAGCGAGTGAACTGAACGCGTACGAACGCAGAGAGAACGGAGGCGCAGGGCACTGTCTATAGTTTGCTCCAACAGTGCACCAACGGCAAATACTCGCTCGTGCTTTGGACACACAAAACTCTGTTGTCATAAAAGTGCTGTTGAAGAGGGCGGAAACCTTTACTATAGGTAGGTCATGTGTGTGTGTGTGTGTGTGTGTGTGTGTGTGTGTGTGTGTGTGTGTGTGTGTGTGTGTGTGTGTGTGTGTGTGTGTGTGTGTGTGTGTGTGTGTGTGTGTGTGTGTGTGTGTGTGTGTGTGTGTGTGCACGCGCGTGCGTGCGTGCGAATATCGCTATCGCGCTGAACTCTTAAAGGGAAGCATATGGGTCCCTCAGTTTTTTTCCACGCAAAACAAAATTATTTTATTTTTGTTTTCTCTGTGTCGCGGGTATCTTTGATATATAGTAGCGCAATTGAGGCAGTTGACGCAAAAGTGCACCAAAGCAGCAACTCGAATTCAACTACGCGATGCATGTGAATATTACGGCTTATACTCCTCCTCCTGCGCTTAGCTCTCAATGCAATGGCCATGTGCCGAGGACGTTACCTGAAGTTGTGGTGAACGCATCTGCCAAATGGAACAGAACAGCACTTTTCCCTCTCATACCGCAAGCCAGCCTCTTCCTCAGTGCCACGACTAGCAGTGACCATTGGATACACGATAACAGATTCCGCAGAACTTAACCTCAATTCGCACAGAACACAGGCTTGTAACACACACACACACACACACACACACACACACACACACACACACACACACACACACACACACACACACACACACACACACACACACACACACACACACACACACACACACACACACACACACACACACACACACACACACACACACACACACACACACACACACACACACACACACACACACACACACACACACACACACACACACACACACACACACACACACACACACACACTGTAAGTTTTCATGCCTGTACAGCAAGTCTGAAGTGCAATAAAAGAGATCAGAAATAAACTACCGGTCGATTCGCAAACCTTGCTTTGGGGAAAGTAATCCCACTACGCGCCGCTGGCGATATGAAAGTTTAAGTGCAGGCTTTGTTTTGTTTTTCTTCATTTAATTTGTGTTTTGTATTCGATGAATTCAGCGCCTTCCAACCAATACGTGGGTGAGAACGGCGACAAAAATCTGCTACTGCAGTGATTCTTTCCAAAGTGGGAAACACACAGAGACGAAACAACCTCTCGCAAGTTTTCGAGGCTACAATAGAAGACCTTTGAGCAGTGTCGAAAGTTCAATCGTTAAGGTGAAAAAAAAAAAGAACTGTCACAGCAATCGAAAGAGGACACGCTGAAGTAAAGGCACATGCACTAATAAAATTGCAATCGCGTTTTTATCAGTCGATGTTCCTTTCTCCGCTCTCAAAGTGGTAGCAATGTTTCCGTTTCATGGAAACGACTTCGCAATCTCCTGTAATCCTCGGTAGATCTTATATAGATCGAGAAGTGTTTTCTTTTTCGCACGCGGATTCTTTCGTAGCCCCCTAGCTTTAGCTTCTAAAGACTTGCCCAGCGAACGACGTCAGCCGTAAGACCGGGAAACGCTCTCTAAATTACCTCAGTTGGTCAACACTTTGTGGTAGCTTACGCGCGAAGGATAATAGGTCACCATTAGCGTGGTTCGGGGTGCTGGTCCATCTTGTTGGCTCTCCGCAAACCAATCAGAGATACGAGGCTGCATTGCTGGTTTTTTTCTTTGTTTAGATATAACTATTTTCATTTGAGTATGACATCCTTGCTTCTTGAAAAACGTAACGTGGTCAACGTAATTGGCCTTCACTAGTTGATATTTATTTATTTATTTATTTATTTATTTATTTATTTATTTATTTATTTATTTAAAAGTACGTTACAGGCCCCTGGAGGCATTGCTTAAGGGGAATAATGCAAAAAAAATGTTACATTTGAACAGTGTACAAAATGAACGCGTATAAATACCTAAAAATACATAGGAACAGGAAAAAATGCGAGAGAAACATATGCGGGAGCGTAGTGAGCATATGTTTTTAAGGCATCCAGCATTCCCAAATGACATCATGTTTATTTACGTGGCCTTCGTATACCGCTTAAGGTTCGTGTTCACTGTTCAGCACCAAGTGTCAAAATTAGAACACCTGATGTACACGAAGAAGAATGTGTGTGCTAAACCCAATCGTGTTACTGTATTGGTGAAATGCGCCAGTCAAAGGAAGAACGCCGTTGATCAACCTCGCTCATTGTAAATTGGTTTTCGTATGTTTCAACAAATGAAATTGCGCGAAAACAGCTGATAATAGCATTGTGTCATTGCTGTTTTTTACTGCGTCTGTAAAGAGAATTTCAATTATATGTGATATTTTCCCGGCTTCCTTGGCAGCCAAGCAGCAGTCACTTGCTTTTTGACATCTGGAAGGAACTAGTAGATATCACGAATTCACGAAGGAAACTGCTCACTTTCTTCATTGTTCAAAACCCTAGCATTCTTAGAAAGACAACTCGCACGTCCAAGCAGTGATATCGGCACCGCGAGTCTGTGTTGTTTGTGACGACAAAGGACATCAGCCATCGTCAAGGCCAGAATTGAGATATTGTAGTGAGAACTCGTTTATCTAAGGACTTTGCGCCATCCCGTGGTGATGAAATAGCTTTGCGAAAAGTCGTCGATTAGGTTCCCGCAATTTGCACTGCCACAAAAGGGGAAAAAAAATATATGGCACGCCACGTAGGAAGTTCGCTGTGACCTCAGTTTGGGGGATGAGCGTTTATTGCTTGTGTATCGTTTTTCCTGGCTGGATGTTAAAACGGTACTCAAATTAGATACTATTTTGGTGAACCTTTCGGGGCTATTGGCACATCTCGGCATATATGTCATGCGTGTAAAAATACAGCAATTTTATTCGAGGATTCGGGCGCTACATTCCCTGAAGCTTCACTCGCTCCCCGCATTTTTGACGCTCTAGGGCACGCCGAGAGCTGCTGCTAGAAAAAGAACCCGTACTTCTCTCAGTCTGCCGGCCTTCTCCCGCCTCCTTTAGCCTCAAGAAAAGGAAATGTTTCCGCTACGACGCCTGGCTGGCGTGACCGGCCAGCCGCAGCGGCTCATTACGCGCGCAATGGGCGTTTCAGCACTGTTCTTCCTCGGCGCCTTTTCTTTCATCCATTTGCTTTTCGTCTCTGCTAAAAATGCAAACTTGCATATATAGAACAAAGGTGAAAGGTCAAGCGCCCTATTGAACGCTTGCCAACGCGCGCTTGGGTGCTTGAAGAAAAGAGAGCCCCTATTTGCAATTCATATATGCCGGCGAGTATGTCAAGCCTGTACCGTATCGCCTGGACACGGCCTTGCAACAGGGAGGCTAGACTTGCGCGCGTGTCCAAAGCTGCAAAGAGCGAGAATATTAAACTAAATCCGCACATCGTTCTAGACTGGCGCGAATAAGAACATTTTAGCCAAAGAACATGGTATGTATTGTTAAACATTGGCCGCTACACGTCGGCTCATTGGAGTGATGCCTAAGCGGAAAATACTGGCAGCACAATGGGTACTGGCGCTATACTTCCGTACTCGTTTTTTTTTTTTTTTTTGGCGGAGCAAGACACGCCGTTTACCCATTACCGCATGCTCTCAGGTGCTCGTTTGCATACGCTTTCAGAGCATCGAAAAGTAAAGCAGCAGTGAAGTACTATCGCAATCAACGTGCTCCAAGATTATATTTTCACGCATCGGGAAATTTCCTTTGGCAGTGACTATATGGAGCAGTTTTTTCTTAGTGTTTTCATAACACAAGTCCCGCGTATTTAATTCTCTTGAGCTTTATCGTATGCTGTTTATCGTAACTGTAATGCGAAAAATAATAAACACATTATCTGAAGTCTTCATTTAGGAGTTTTTTTTTTATTTTGCCAGACAAATCCTGTCGGCACTAAACACACTCGATCAACGTCCAACGTTCCTAAGTTTTCTTATTCGCATTTTCGGACGTGCACAAGTTGTACTGCTATTCCTATTCGACTGTATTGGCGCAACGTTTCCATATTGTGTTATTTTCGCGACTGTTTTCATGAGTACTTGGCGTGCATGCACTTTCAGTTGCAGAAATTTTCAGGCTAAGGTTTTTCTCGCAGTTTAAGTGCGGTTAAAAGAATATCATCTCCGGTCGCAATCTTCGTCATGAAGTTCACGTGCTCGGATTTCCAAGTTACGTAAAAAGCAACCGTCGTGTAATTTAGTTTAATAATCTTTATCTCTTTACTACATATCTTAGTGAAAATATATTCGCACAATTTCCGGGGAATAATGCAGGTGACATCGCCTTCAATACAAAATCATTGAAGCAACTGTAACATTCGATGGTTTGAGGGATTAGTATTATAGCTTAAAATGATGCTTCTCTATAACCTGCCTGATTTTGATTGATAAACTATCGCTTTCCACACCCATAAGCCATAATGAGAGTATGCCAAAAGTCCAGTGTATTTACATGGAAGGATGTGTGAAACTCTCAAGCATCTCGGCTAGGCCGTTTTTGCTAAAACTACCCTTTGTGAAATTCCATGAATGGAAAATTTATAGACTCTCTTGGTGGCAGCAATCTTCACCCCAACCATTCGTTCTCACAAACGTGAACGATTTTGGGAAGCATAGGCTGGCGCCCAGGAAGGGGAAGGGGGGGGCGCCAATTCTGCCCCGCACATTTACTCAGTCGGACCTTCCACGTCACTTTTTAATGCGCAAGGTTATGGCTACGCATGTTTTTTTTACGGTCATGGCGGCCAAGGACCCCTGATGTTGCATTCGAAGACCTGTTTACTTCTCACCTTTAGCCCGGAAACCGGAGAGCCGGGCACCAACGGCCGGTCTTTGTAAGAAGCACGTCATCGCTTCGTTTTCATTTTTGCAACCATTGCGGAGCTCGTTTTGTTTCGGACTTCGCCCAACGGGGGGGGGGGGGGTGCGGTGTGAAACTCGCCACCTCCCCCCCTCCTATTGAGAACCCTGCGGGCGCTTATGATGAGAAGGTCCAGGTTTCTTCTTCAATTGTTTTTTATATGGCATGCTAAGCGAGCCCCCACATGACGAGACATTTGAGTGTTTCAGCATTTCTTTCTGGCGTAACTAACCATTGAAGAGTACAAGATAAAGAGAATAATTACACTTCACAGAGAAATTCAAATAAGGGAGAATTGAATTGAAGTATACACATCACCTGAAAGTAAATGCGAAAGTGAAGTAAAGATATGTTGGCTACTCGTAAATTAAATCTACGGGGTCCACTATCGCATTACCAACTGCGTTTTAAGCCGGTGCGAAAGAGTTTTTGCGACGGCGGTGCACGGTTGCGGTGTGGCCAATAGGCGAAAGCATTGGAATTTCGCCCCTCCACTTCACGTTGCACAGATGCATACTTAAGCCTGATTTGACTCATTTTTTTTTCCACAATTGTCTCACATACTGATAGCACAAGCATTTTCATGTTACCGGCTATTTGTTCTGGCGTTTCTTGAGAAACTCATAATACTACAACAAAACGTAAAGATACTATCGTATACTCCTAAGCGCAAACACTCTTACCTGAAACTTAACACTGTGAGGGGCCGGTACGACTTATGGCTGCGAGGATCCGCCATCGGTCGCCCCCAAAAATCGTTTATCCAAAGCGACGACGAAGACGAGGACGCTTGTGGCCTACTATCGCCAGTGACGTCGGGATTACCCACCACCGCCACCATATCGTCGTGCACGAAATCACCATCCAGCGAGTTCATGTAACACAGCACAGCCACGATCCCGGCACACAACGCGGGCATCCACGCGGTCCAACACCACTTCGGGCCGACAGCGCAGTCGACGCACGTCGGTACTTTGGCGCCGGCTTCACATTCGCGCCGCTTTTGATGGTGTTGTCGCTGTGGGTACTGGCGTCTTTGGCAGTAGGATGATGACCGCCGCCGATGCTGCTGATCCTCTTCTGGCACTGTTCTGGAACTAGGGACTTGCAGTCTCTTAGGATGTTCGCAGTAAGACCGCATCCTCCTGACTACAGACGAGCACACGGCGCTGAGGGATGAGCTTAAAGCACGCACCATGTCGGCAGCGCGCGTTGGTTTACTAAGACGAACTGAGAGCAGTGTGTCCCTGTGGCACGCTTTGCAATTGCTATTCGACTGATTAGAAAGTCCCGTCGTGCCTGCCGTGGACGTGAACGCACATCCAGATGACTCCACGTACGCGCGAAGCAAAGAGGATTCCGCTCTTCCGGTCAACCAGCCTCCGACAGTCATTGCAGAGATCCACGCAAAACACAGAGTTTGGCGCAGTCAAAATGCGGACGCACATATCGCGGTTCGGGTACATATATTTTCTGGATTCGCGCTACGCATTCGGGTGGACTACACAGGAACACACTAGCAACCGAAAGCGTGGTGGGCGATTCGGCACTTCCGAAGCATGTGGGGCGTATGATGGCTTGCTCCCGGCCGCCAGGGTGGATTGAAGAGTATGTCCTCTCACGACGGTCGTCTTGTTCGACCCTCTCCGTAGCGTAGCATGGTAATCCTCGGTAAATCCATTCAAGCGACGCGATCGCCGGAGAGTAAAGCAACGTGTGGTACGACACGACGCCGATGACATGTTTGCGTTTGGGCATACCAACGCCGGCCACATGCTTTGCACACCAACGGCGCAAAGACGACTTGAATACTGATTGAGAGTAAAGCTGAAAAAAAAAAAAAAGAAAAGGAATGTATATACTACTTGTACATCATTTGAAGTGCCAGCTTCTCTCGTTGTCTTGACAGTACATGAGCCGATGGGAAGGCGCCGGAACAATTAGGTGATGCGTGCACCAAGGCGCGAGTTCATCTAAAACTACATCTCCGTGATTACTGAAGCGTCTCTGTAACTCCGCACTCCTCGACCTGACCATATAACGGGATCATGAAACGGAAACCTTGATACGACGTTTCAGGTGGGGCGTTAGATTGAAGTGAAAGGTTCAGATTAAGGGGATAGTACACGGCATGACACGGCGCAATTAGATTCGCGCGCCGGTTTACCCACCCGCGACCGTGTGCACGGATGCGTCCGGTGCCCAAGCGACTAAACCGGCACTGGGCGCAAGAACGCATAGGAACTGGCCAACCCGCAAAAAGGGAGAACACCGGCCGCGACTCCGCGCATGTCCGTGGGAGGACTAGCGCTGGGAACGTTCACGTTCGCGGGATTCCCGCGGCCGAGGCGATGCCATCTCCCGGCTGGCGCTGAAGGCGGGCGTCGGAGGTGCCGTAAAACCTCGCCTTTTGTATGCACGCATTGGAGGTGCTGGAGCTGGTACAGCACCTCAGGTCTCGTTCGACGTGGGGATGCGCGAATATCAAATTTTCAACTTCGATTAAATTCGAATAATGAAATGCAAGTTTTACTGGAATCGAATATTTTTCTAATATTTCGTACACGAATAGTACCACTATTGACTTTGTGAACATTCTTTTTTTTCACCCACTAGAGAGCAAAAGCAAGTTTTCCTCTACGGCCAATGTTGCACAGAAAAATTATGCATTGTTCAACACTATTGCTCAGTAGTGCCACATCTGCAGTTATTTATAGTTGTCATCATCAGAAGACGTGCCGCATGGTTACAATTCTAGACCACGGAAAACCGCCGCTCAATCAACGCACTAGTGTTGATGTGTTTTCACTTGTTCATATTTATTTCTCTAATCCTGCTGCCTCAACATGGACACGCAGTTACAAGTCATCGGCATGATGTTCAGTGCAAGTGCTTCGTGCAGGTGAACCTAATACTACGGGGTTTTTCTTTTTTTTAACATTTCATTTTCATGTAGTAATAGTTGACCTATTTATTTCTGCGGTATCTTTGAGTGTAAGTTCGGCACCCGGCGTGCTCGGCCGCATAACAATTGCTACGCTTTATAAACTGCATCATAACAACATTTGCGAAAGTGCTTAAAGGTGCGGGCGTGGCAAGTGAAACCAATTTTATATTTGTGTAGCAAGTTTTTGAAAGCAAACGTGAATAGCTTCGTGGCACTTCTGAACACCCCGCGAGTGGCATGCTACAAGCGTGGTCATCCCAACGTCATTTCCTGGGAAAAGGTATGGATGATCAGCTGAAAACACACAAAAACAAGCTCTGAAAACCACCTCCTCATTTATTTCTGTAAAATTCGCTGGAAAAATTGCTAGTAACGATGAAAATCGACATCACCACTGGTTATTCATCACTGGGTACTTAACTTCTTCTTACTTTGGTTTTATTTTAGAATTGTAGTCGTACTTTCACCTTTAAGCAATGCTCGGCTCTACGTATGCTTGAATTGTACCACTAGTGCTTGCTGACGGCACTTCATCTGTTATCGAAGTGCCTACTAGCTTGTCTAAGGAGTCACCGCAGGATGTGCTTGATCGCGGAGTCTGAGATGCCGACGCAAAATATTCTTGGTCGTGCAGTTGCGGTTCCAACAGCTGCTGTTCCGAAGAGTCGATTCACGATGCCGCTCGTAATGCAGTTGAAGCTGCCAGCGGGAGAAGCGTTTAGCCGCAGGTGCTTGGGGTCCGCGTGCGATCTTTTTGATCGCACAAGTCAAGGCGCCGTTGGCGACCGATGCGCGTCATTCCTGACGGCAGTTGTGAGAGGTTCTGCTGCGATGTGCTTCCTTGCTTTCACCGACTTGTGCACGTTCATTGCTCTTGGTCATACAGACAGAGGCACCGATTCACAAATTCTCTACTGCTCGTTCGAAGAGTCTGTACGCGATGTGTCTGACAGTCACAGAGAAGGAGCGATTGAGGGGCCGGCCACGCTTCCGTTATGTTCGCAACAATAAAGTCGCGCTATTTGAACTGGCGATTTCCCTTTCTTGTTTTTTTTTTTTTTCTTTAGAAGAATTTTGTTTACGGCTATCAAATTGATGCGCAGTGATTGTAGGTCGGCGATGACGGAATGAGTGTGAACAGGAAACTATGCAGCGCCCATTTCGACAGCCATAAACCAGTGCCTTCTTCAACCCGCGAGGAGCCAGGAGCGCACGTCGACGTCGCTCCCGCGGTGAGGGCGCCGGACCAATCGAGAAGCGCTACGTGGCGGATTCGACAATTCGGAGAGCTTGGACAGCTTTGTGTGTTGTTGTGGTTGGGTGGGTCTGGCCGGATCGGCATATTTTAACACGGAGGAATGTGCTTTGTGGCCGAAATAGGAAGGCTGCGGAGGGAGCGCTCAGCCGGGCGTTTGCTGAATTTGCGGGCCGTTGCGGGAAAATTAACAGACACACACACAAAAAAACGAGGTCTTCCTCCTCACTTCTCCGAAATTATTCGCCACCTTGATCGATAAACCGTTTTTTACTGTCGCTTCTGCGCTATCAAAACACGTGTTGAATATACTTTAAAATTTTGAGGTATTCGAATATTTCGAATAGTAAAAGTGCTTTTTAAATTGAAGCAAACACAAACTATTCGAATCGAAAACTCGAAGTTCCAAATATTCACACACCCAGTTTTAAGTGCTCCGCGAGGTCTGCAGCAAGCGCGGCCATGCGCCTGATGGCCGAGAACATGAGGGGTACAAAACGTGCCGCAAAAGCTCGGTCGTTGGATGCAAGAATTTGCATCCAACAGCTTTCACGTTCAAGGAATCCTGCGGGTGTTCCAGCAAGGGACACTCTCTTGCGGCTGGCATAGAAGACCGAGCCGATGGTACTGCAGTAATTTGGTCGTTAGATGTACGCACTTCAACTGTTCAGCTGGAGTCTAAACTGGCTAGCGGAATGAAACAAGAGAGGTACTTACAAAGCAGAGTACGTATAAAAAAAAGAGCAACTGGGAACAATATAAACAAAGCAGGATCGTATAAACAGCAACGGCGTTCACAAAACTGAGTAAAATAGGAGAAACCTATTTCTTAAAATGAACAGAAAGAAAGTACGGTGATACATGAAAATGAGAATAGTGTTTTCAATAGCCAGAGTGCTGAAACAAACAGTTGGGGGAAGGGAACGTTCATTGAAGAAAAAGCGCGTAAAAGCATTTTTGACCGTGCTCATTCCGCAAACCTCTGAAACCTCACGAGATAAATTAGGGTAGGGGCGTCAACTTCGATAAGCTGGCTTTTCAGCTCAAGCCTGTCTCAGATGCTTCGAAAGAAAAACAGAGAGGGCGAGGTGGGGTGGTGGCTAGAGAGAAGGAGATCAGTGTACAGTAAAGAAAGTAAATTAGATTGAGGTGGGCAAAGAACCAATAACAGATAAAAGCAGGAGAAAAATAAATCATTTACGAAAGACAACACGCACAGACGAAAGCAGTCAAATACAACAGAAGGAGTACATGACAATTACGTGCAGTACCAGGGAAAAAAAGAACAGTGGCAAAAGAGCATTCAGCGCGCACGAGGCATACCTATGTGCTTATCTAATTTTTAAACCCTGATTGTGCTTGTCTTTTCCCGTAAAACAAAGACAAGTAAAGCTAGAAAAATGCATCTCATATCTCCGGCAACTCAATTATTAAAGACAGGCGCAAAAAAAAAAAAAACGCAAGAGTGAACGAAAAATAAGGCTGTTATTAAGGAAGGAATGTTGGTAAATGAGACGTTCAGGTACATGTCACGCTCCAAATCAAGTAACACGAAATACTTCCCTGAAGACACGTGAAAAGGCATATTAGGAGGCTGATAACGAAGACGGAAAGACTGCGACCTGCGAAAAAAAAAAGAAAAGATCCAGAGCGAATGCATAAGTGGGAAAACGATTTAACGCTGAAGATATATAAAATACAAGTACAGCTCGTCGCATGGTCTCGTTTACAGCGTAAGTTTGTGAGGTGGAAGTGTAGAACAGTATAAAAGTATTTGCAACGGCAAATGAAAGCGCGCTTCGGTTTACGAGACTATACGAAATAAAACAAGACTACGCCTGCGGCACGTGTGTACCACATAGAGATAGCCGCCATTTCATTCTATCCGATTACAGTTGTAGCTGCGATCTACCTCTCACAGGAAGGCATCACTATCACGACAAAATAAAGGCAATCTCAAGTTATTGACAAGAGTTTTGGGATGAGGGCATTATATGACCGTTTATGAATTATAACGGTTGAGTCCGACAGACTTCTTCACTTATAGGGGCTCTTCACGATTGCATATGCTTTTATATTGCTGCGATATTTATTAGAAAAGGACGTGGCGCGGACGGGCAGATCGGAAGCGTTCGACCAAGCAGCCACTACGAGTTCATGCGGTATCGGTGCTGACTGAGAATGTGACAGTCTTGCGCACTACAATATGTTCAATTACACTTGCCGAGGTAGTTCAAGAGCAATGGCGTAGAATTTGAACTGAGCTGAAATACATAAACATGCCAGTAGTCACTTCTGAGTGAATGATAAAGAAAACGTGAGTATAAATATTGTTCTGTGGTCACCTAATCTTGAGTCTTTCAATACTCACATTTTTGTTTTTACCACATAAAACATGTATTTCAGTTTAATTTTACCTTATTCGTGTCCAAATTGCGTAAGATCAATGTTGTTCGACTTATATTTATCCTGTTATGATCAGAATGTCGTTGGTTGAGAAAAATTATATTTAGAGGAACAGCATAACAATTTAGTCCAAATCTGATGCTACATATTTCAAAACTACCTCGATCTTCAGAATGTTTTTTCCTTGTGAACACTACTTGATTGCCCGGCTACAATTCTAGGAGTGCAGTATGTGCACGCTACAAAATTTACGGGTTCGCGATTTCTTTTTTTTTTGGTGTGAAATATAAATTGCAATTGTGCAAGTAAATGTCCGCCACTTAGAGGCAGTCGTGCTCGTACTGCCTCAGGCTGTTTTTAAATGTTGTTTGCTCTGAAAAAAAAATAAAAAATACGCCTGCAACATCTTTATAACGTTAGGATTTTAGAAGTTACTAGAAATTCTTCTCGTGTATTGCGCGAAATGGTGGTTGTTTGGCAAGGCTTGCTTTTGCAACGATGACCTGTTTAGCAGCTGTTGCTGCAGAGAGCAGCTTTTATCATGCTTTGATTGCCAATTTTTGCGTTTGATGAGGCATCCAAGGTTGTCGCCTTAAAAGTAATATTATCCCGTATCAGCTGGCCTGCTAGTAATATTTCACTGCACTAAATGAGTTTTCAATCTTTTTTTTTGTGGCATAAACCTAGAGAAGTAGTTTAGCAGTACCACTCCATCTGAATTTTGCCACATGCCAAGTGTAAGTCAAGAAAAACCACGCTTTCTCGCAGTACAAGGTACATCCAAGCACCATGGCAGGAAAAGGGCTAAGCTCGTAGGATGTGCAGTTACTACGGAAACGTTGCGTGTATTTGTGTCTGGACGTTGAAGCCGACGAAATGTACGAGATATATAGCCTGATACGGACTTAGCAAACCAAGTTTAGTGTACTTGAAGCAAGAAGAGCTATGTTTTTGTTGCTGTTGTCATAGTTGTTAGAGAGTTGTCATTACTCGAGCTTAACTGATAGGGAGCACGTCCACTTTCAGCGCAGACGCGTATCCGTATGTTTGCAACGTTTGTCTTTCTCCGACAGCACCGTAATCCACGCCATCTGAGTGCAAGAAAGTACGACATGAGCTAAACTAAAATGATCCTTCTCGTTTGCTTCCATCTGATTACACTGCATACGCGAAGCAATCCACTTTTCTTTGATTAAGAGACGTTCCAATTTGTGTGCATAATATTGAAACATTTTTTTTTTCCTTTCTGGCTACGCAAGGAAAAATATAAAAGACAACGAAAGCACAGGTTATTACTGCGCGTATTCTTGTAATATACTGTAGAGATATTCGCCCCTGCAGCTTTCTCGGTCTCAATGTTTCATCTGTTTCGGAACAGAAAGAGCAGTGTCGCGCACGAGCTACTCCGACTCGCTTGAATTGAGAACCGAGAACAAATTTCCGGAAGGGCAAAATAAGAGAAAGAGAAATGGTAATCAGGCTCATATCTACATTCCTGCTCGGTGCGCAGAGGACCCAAACGGAAGCAATTTGCCTCGGGCTTCAAGTGAGCAAACATGTCAGCGCTTTCATTTCTCTCGTTCGCTTTCGAAAGATAGAGAGAAAAACAACAAGAATCTTACGTTTTGCGTACCTGGTGACAGTCTATTCGTTTTGTTTTTCCTTTCTTTCTCGTAGAGTCAGTATTTTCTGCAAATGATTAAAAAGCTGGAATAATTTTCCTGCGATGTATAACTCGTTTTTCAACTCTCGCGTGCGCTCGCAGGAATGAAGTACAGCGCCAGAAATCTGCCACAAAGCTTGACGAGTGCCTCACGACATACCCAACTGTCCTTAATTTTATGCGTACGTGCATGTATATGCGTGCGGGGTACGTGTAACCATAGGTGTGTTCAGCGCAAATATAATGTATTGGGGGGGGGGGGGGGCGTTTCGTGCGCACGCCTGTGTGTGTAACGCTCATGATGAGTGACGCATGGCTGCTGGCGCAGAACGCCTGCACCTCACGAGTACTTGCGGCACAGTCTTTACTCTCTAGCGCACTGTCTATGATGAGATAAGATTGACGCAATGCATAAAGAAAAAAAGATGGTTTGCTGAGGCGTACGTCCTTCTTGAAAATGCTAGGTCCTTTAAGGACTTTGAATGTCCTAGTGAACTAACATTGCAGCTGGCATAAATTTGTTCGTTTCAATTCGAAAATTTAGGACGTAAGTCGCGTTAATTTGGCGAGGCATAACGTGTATTACCCGGAATCCTAATGTTTCACATACAAGCGCTCAGTGAAAGACGCCGGATGTTTCACATTATTCCAGTAATTATGAAACTCCTGTAGAATAATAATCGGAAGTTTACACTAAATAACAAGAACACCTTATTGCACGTGGTTAGTTCGATTAACCTGCGTGATCCGAATTGGGGGTGACGAAGTAAATGTGAACAGGCATAAATTTCTTTCACCTATGGTCACACTTTCTCAAAAAAGGAAGGAAGGGAAAAAGAAGGACAAAACGGAGGAAGGAGAAAAACTGGACGCTGATGGGCAAAAACAGTTTCGTTTATTGCTGCAACTATCATGATGGGAAACTGGGTTTCGTTTTGTATGGTTAGTCCTTTTCGTCTCGAAACGGAAACACTAAGTGGTAAATATGATAGCTAAGCGTTACTCCGATGTTCCCGTGACGTCTCACGGGAAAGTAAGATAGCCATCAGCAGCAGTGACTTGAATACAGCTTCGATGCTTGGCCATCAGGGAAAGAAAGAACTTTACCGTGACACCGACGCCAGAGTAACAGCTGAAAGCCTCGCCTCATAAGGGGAGAAAAAAGGGCAGAGAAATAATAGAACCACGTAAAGCGTGACGCGCATCTGCCGCCCGACAAGACGAGCGTCCATTACAGCGCTCTTAGGAAGCGCTCGTCTATGGGAAACCGATCCGGAAAGCAGCGAACGGCAATCACAAAGGAAAAGCGAGGAAGCGTGTTGGTTCATCGGTGCAAAAGAAAGCAAGAAAACGCTATACTAGGACGTTCCAAACGTTGAGATTGCCCGCCCCCTCCTTTTCGCCATCTCCCTCCATGTTTGCCGCACTCCCGCCTCCACTCTTCCGGTAGTCGCCGACACGGTCCGTCGGGGCGAAGTGATGGAGTGACGTCCTCCTGAACGCATTTGGGACATACCCTCCCTACACTGCTACGATCATCAGGGCCGCCGTTGAGCGGCTGATGCTCCGATGCCACATCGTCTCTGCCGATCCCGGAGTGAGGCGCTACGGGGTTGCGAAATGGCCCTTCTTACTAAAAGTCCCCAATGGTCGTTGACCGCGCGCCGCAGCCCGAAACAAAGTAGACGAGTCTCTGCAGGGAACGGTGTGGCGATTTGGAGTCAGGTCGCACCAAGATACGAACACGGCTGTGCCCGACTCTCACGTATGGTGAGCAACACTGGAGAGCTAAGTTAGGATAGCTGGGGCGTATTGCAGACTTAAGATATCTGTGATGATCGCGAAAAAAGAAAAAAATACAAGGCGTCAGAGGAAACCGGTAAACAGAAAGGACACATCATTGACATTTGAAGACAAGAATAACTATACGCGTACGTTCCGAGGGCAAAAAGACAATACGACTGCGTTCCCTATCATTGACTCTACTCAAAAGCTTGAGCCATTCCAATCTGTGAAGGTGGATGACAAGCGGAGCTGACGGGCGCACTCCCGCCTCTGCTCTCGTCGGCGTTCTTCATACTTCGGGCGTTCTCACAGTGCACGGTCGACCCGTATACATGCCACGCACGACCACGTCGACGCATCGCCTGTCCTCGAGTGGCACTGCGAAAGACGCACGAAAGCGCACCGTTCAACTTAAGTTTCTTGCGAGCCTCTGGGATCGGCCCACAGTTTGCACCGGTCGCACTACTCAGCTGACGTGACTCAGTGGGCGTGTAGAAGTATAGATAATTTATTTTGTAAGCTATGTATTGCCGGTCGTTGCTCAGTTGGGAGACATCGTACTCAAAGCCTCACCCCACAAAACACTTTTTCCTGGAATCAATAATTTTTTGATAATGAAAATGATCTTTCATACAGGCATGCGTGCTGTTCATGGAACATTCCTTCCCTTAAGCCTACTGAGAAGTTTTTAGCACGTTTTATTGTTTGTTAAAGCATTCAGGCGATTGAGGACCGAGCTGCAAGCAACCCGTTGCACACAGGTCGGCCATATTGGTGCGCAATTGTTAACTTGTGACAATATTTCGGTGCGCCACTTCGCGAATAAAATAAAGTTCCCTAGATTTGAATTGACGAGCAGCTAAACTAAACAGAATGAAGCACATAGACTACAATGTAGCTCTCCAGTGCGCACAGCCTCTCTTCTGGCAGCTTGATGTTGCTGTGTAAGAAGTCCGGTGCGTTTGCTAAAGCAATAGCTCTACTCCTCCTACCGGCAACAAACCCAGAAAGCGCCTCTTTGCGTGAGTCAGAACTTCACGGTCAGCGATGGCGAACGCCGGCGCGAAAGCTACATCGCAACACAAGTGCATCGCGTTCGCGAAAACGAAAAGCGGCCCAAGATGAAGCTTTCATACCGCCATCGCCAGAGCTTCAACCAAGTTCACTGTGGGGTTGCGCCTAGAGCGGCGAAGGCGCCTAGCAACGTGAGTGTGTTATCTTGTAGTGCAGCATTTTGGCTCCCTTGTTGCGGCGTTAAATCGAAGCCTCTACACTTATCGTCGTCCTTACCTGAAGGCATGCTATAAATTTAAATCTCTCGAAACCAATGCTCTCGACCTTTCGCAAAGCAAGCAAGATCGAGCTATCGATCGACAAACTTGGTTTAACCGCGTTCTACGCGACATTCTTTTTTACTTTGTAAACTGCAGTTTCTTTCCAATTGTTTCAAATAAAAGTGTGTTTTCATCGGACGCATTTACAGTAAGTGGGCGTTCTCTCTCTCCTTCCTGTGTGTTTCTGGCGTGGTGTTTTTGTTGTAAACGCTCCACTCTGTTTAGCGTAGGTGCTGTCGAACCATATCGCTCGATTTAACAGCTTGCACTGCTATATTGCGTTACAGCGAAAGCGAAGAACAGTACCTGCCACCAGTTTCCGTGTTTCCTCCCAGGTGGTCCCCAAAAATAGCGCCCTTATATACGTAGAGTTCTCATGCAAGAGTTTGGCCACTTGACCCAGCCATTGCCCGTTTTACAATGCACTTCTCAAACTGCGCACCACCACGCAGTAGCGCAAGGAACACTGACGGCGATAGAAGCACAGCGCTCGGTATGGTTCTTCGCGCTATATAAATTATGCCCTACCAACTAGCAGATCAGCCTCAATTTTACAGCGAAAGCTGTTATGAGATCATTTCACCGGCCGTTTTTGGTGCCGTAGTTGTCCGCCGCCGCCGCCGCCGCCGGTGTCCGTAACCAGTATCGCTCGAAATAAGAAAAAAACTAATAAGAAAAAAATTCCAGGATGGAACGAGGTTCGAACCTGGGCCCTCTGCGTGGGAGCCCAGTATTCGACCTCTGAGCCATGCCGGTGATTGAAATTGCTTTGCAAAAAGGTCCTATACAGGCTTCATGTCGGGAAGGAACCACATTAGCATATGCAATATAGCGTGGTAAAAGAGTAGAATAAGCACCAAGCGTCGCACAACGCGAATTCTGTAACCAGGCGTCACACAATGCGAATTGCGCAACGAGTAGGTTGTTGAATGCTTCCAACCCATTACAAAGAGCTCTTCCATAATTCTTCATTGTCATCACGCACAGCATCAACAAAGTGCGCATAATGCCTTACATGCGTTTAGCAGGTACCACGGCTGTCTGTAGAATGACGAAAAATGGCACAGTTCCTACCGCCCTACTCCTCAAAATTACAATGATTTATAGCGTAGTGGGTTCCTCGCAAGTGCACTTCTGTTGGTTGCCAAGGAAGCCCATAAGGCTCCCATGATCCATTTCCTCAGGGTCTCAATAAAGTAAATCCTCTTTTCTCTCTCTCGCTCTACGTTTCTCTGGTTAAAGTGTGTTATAAAGCGTGGTGGGACAGTTAAATAACGACGGGCGTCACACAATATGCATTACGTAACTAGTGGGTCGTTTAAAGCTTCCAACCCATTACAAAGGGCGCAACCATAATTATTCATCGTCATCAACCGCCGCATCAAAACTGCACATAATCGCTTACATATGGTACCTCGCTTCTCCGCAGAACAACGAATAATGTCGTGCTGGGTGCTTCCCAACTTCCCAAAATTACGCTTTGTGGCGTAGTGGGTACGTTGCTAATGTACCTGTATTAGTAGCCACAGGAGTGTTTATACGGGCTCTAGAATTCCGCTCTTCCAGCTTTCGCTGTGACTGTGCTGCACTTTCCGCGCAGGCATGGCGTTTTTTAAACTTCGTTGTTTACTCTTCACAATTTTTTCAGTGATCACTTTTGTTATAGAGCGCTGCTCTCAGGCGCCCATTCCTGCGTTGAGTGGCGTTGCTGTTGTCGTCGTTGGCGTAACCGAAATAGAGAACGAACAAAAACGAGTGAACGCGGAGCGCAGCGAACCGCTGTGTTAGTGTTGCAATTAGGGGTGTGCGAATAGTGAATTTTGGAACCGAATCGAATACGAATCGAATAGTGATGACACCGAATCGATACGAATAATAATTGAATACTTTTCGAATAGTTTTCGAATAGTAAGACAACCATTCTCAAAACGGTCCTAGAACTCCGCAGCGTTTTTTTTTCTTTTTTTGAAAGAAATATTCACGAACTTTCACCAAAGAGCGTTGCGCTTACTTTTAACTGACTCAAAATACCACAGTTAAGAAATCTGAGGTAAGCTCGTATACAGCAGCGACCACAACCTTCGAAATTTTCTAACTGTAGGTTGAAATAAAGCAGTGACTGCAGATGCTTTGTCGCCTGCTTTTAAATAAAACTGAGACATAAAATCTAAACAATTTTGAACCGAAGACTACGCATACAGCTAAGGCGGTAATGAAACACATAAACCTGCCATCGCAACCTGGTCCTCGGTACTGAAGGCATGTAGACATCGGTGTTGAAAGCTGTATCTGCAAGAACAATTTACGCAAACACAACCCTTGCATCTATTGCTATTCATGAAGCTGAATGCAGGTGCACCTTCAGTTCTTACAAGATGAAGACAGGAACTGATTAATGCTGCGATGCAGAGGCAGCATAGTAAAAACTGAGCGGGTATGGAGCTTTCATAAAAAAAGAACGCCTTCATCCGGTAATCAATATAGCGTCGCTAGTTTCGTAAAAGCTTGGGCTGCATGCATACTGGTAATTTAGTGATTAAAAGAAGAAAATGGCCTTTAACTATTCCAAAGTATCATTGTTTTGGGGTTCTCCCGTCGGCGCTAATTATTCGAAAACTATTCGAAAAATATTCGGTATTTCGAGTATGTACTATCGATTCGAGTACCGAATCGAACAGAATGCTATTCGATTCGTTATTCGAAATTTTCGAATATTCGCACACCCTAGTTGCAATGCCTGGAATGCCTACTCGCGTTTCTAGTGACAGCACAACGCATGCCTCTCGTGCACGGGCACTAGAAAGTAGAGTAGAGTAGAGCAGATTCTAACAACTCTGTCACTCACCCACGCTGGGGGATTGGCCAAGAACCGAATGGTTTTTAAAATATAATTCTTCAAGTAAAGCTTAAAATTTTTCTATTTCAGACGAAAGAAGTAAAAAAATAAGAATAGAATAATAGAATATAATATAAGCAATGAAGTGGAGAATTTGAAAAAAAATAAAAAATAAAGAAATTTGGAAAGTAGAAAAACAACAGTAAAGCTTGATTATATAGCCTAAATCTCTGTGAACCTCTAAGAAACTCCTGCAGGGCAACGGAAAGAGGGTTGACCTGCGCGGCGTGGGAGAAGAAGACGACGTGCGTTGATCAAAGGGACACTTTGCGTGTGGAACGCTCTAGTGGACTCCTAGATTTTTCATCTATATGTCCGGCCAAAAGTTCGCCCATAATAAACGAAGTTTAAGGGCGCAGGTCTTAGGCTCCCGTTCCTGCGTTGAGCGGCGTCGGCGTCGTCGAACGGAAGAATGAATGAGGAAGATATAGAGCGAAGGCGGAGCGCAGCGGAGGATGAAAGACGGTGATAGAGAGGAGTGCGCGAGAAAGAGGGAACGACAGCGGCGAGACGGCAGGTTCCGCGGCAGCCACCCGCGGCGCACAGTAGTGCGTGCCGTCGCGCGGTCTCGCCGATGACGTCATGACTAAGGTATGCGGCTAGCGCGTGCAGCGATACCATATACGGAAATAAAGCGTTGCATGAACGGAGGCCTGTCTGCGGCAGCTGTTGTGGAATGCGCCCACGCGCTGCCTTCCGTGGTCTCCCGGTTAGCGAGGCAGTCGCACCTCAACTACTCGTAAAATCAGAACACCTAAACAGCTGGGCTCAGAATTCGCATTAGGCAGTATCGTAATCGTCGGTGAATTTTTTGTTTGCTCAGTTGTCTCGTTGTAAAGACGTTATTGCAATCTATTATGTTCCGCGGAAAGAAAAAAGAGAGCCACAAAGTGGGACGTGCAATTGTCTTAACTCAATCACATCGCGCAGCATGGGGGGTTAACAGCAGCCTGTGTACGGCTTACGTGATCGCATTTGTTTCATTATGTGCGCGCAGTGCACGTGTTTTGAGATGAAAACCAAAACGCGATGCTTTCCATGGCTTCATGTGAAGCGTGTTGAGTAAGGCTGAGATTCAGCGGTTTCAATGATGTCCATGTCTTGAGGGTACGATCGATGCGCTAGATGTTTAGCAAGCAACTCGCTTAGTTTAAAACGTTTTGCGGTTTACAACGAATGGCATACAGCTGAAACTGACCTTGTACAGGACTATTCAATAAAAATAGTTCTCTCAGTCTTTCCTCGGCATGTTTTTCTATTACAGCAGAGCTGTTACGCTAGAGGTTTGCCATGTGTCGTAGATAATAGATTATCATCACCATGAACCGCCACGCGCTGTCTTCATCCTCTTCTTCATCTTCGTCCTCTTCTTTTTCTTCTACTTCGCCCCTAGAACACGTGCGCCGATTTGTCGGGCTTCGGATGCAATAACTCTGATGGGCGAAAGGACGAGTGCACACAGAGAGAAAGAAAGAGCAGAGAGAGAAAGCAAGAGATAGAAAGGAAGAAAAGAGAAATTCTTGGCGAGGCGAAGTTGGAAAGCGAGCGTCGCAACCACTCGGCTATCCAGGTACGCTAGGTGAGCATAGCATAGCCTTATAGGGTAAAAATAGAGCAAGGGGTGGGAAGGGAATTGAGAGCGAGGAGGAGAGATGACAGAGGGAGGGTCAGGGAAAGGAGGGGGGTACAGATTATAGAAAGCAAGAGGCGCAGAGACAGAATCAGTTGAGCAAGAGAAAGAAATAAAGAGCGGAAGTGGAAAGTAGTAAAGAGCAAAGGAAAGAATATAGATAAACAAACACAAAAAGGAAAAAGAGAGAAGCAGCATAGACATATATAGTATCCTTACAAAATGGACGTTGACGGTCTTTAAACGTTTAACCAACGATCTACCAACTTAATGCCGGGCTATGGACTTTCACGTTCTATTAACATACCGTTAAAAAAAGTTGCTTTACTTTAATCTAAAGACAATTCTCTAAAGAAAGTTGCTTTAACTTCAGTCTATAGACAATTTCTCTAAAGAATGTGAAAATAATGTTCTTAAAAAGATCTCGGCGAAGCCATGGGAGGGGGTTTCAACCCCCCCCCCCCCCCCATCAGCATCGCAATCTTTACATTTGCATGGGTGTACGCGCCTCCCCCACCGGGCCCCCCGCCAGTGGCGTAGCCAGGGGTGGCGCACCGGGCACGTGCCCCCCCCCCCTCGAAATTGTTTTTCTCACGCGGTATAGAGCTCACAAATGACGCTCGACCACACTTACCTGCCCGGACCCCATGTCGGATCGAGGGCGAACAACCCCCCCCCCTCCCCCGAAACAAATTTGTGCCACGCCACTGCCCCACGCAGACCAACATTTACATTTTGCATTTTGTACGCGCTCATATACAAAGAGACCTAACGGTCGTCGACGCCCCCCCCCCCCCCGCTCCCATCCCTGAAAAAAAACTGTGGTATACGCCCTCGGAAATGGTCATGTTCTTACTTCATTGTGATCAATTGTACATTCTGTCTGTGATTGTATATTTAATTATATTAACCTTACAATATATATATATATATATATATATGTGTGTGTGTGTGTGTGTGTGTGTGTGTGTGTGTGTGTGTGTTGTGTGTGTGGTGTGTTGTGTGTGGTGTGTGTGTGTGGGCTGTGTGTGCCCGGGGATCTATATAATAATGTATAATCTACGTACATTCAGTGCATGGTAATGTTACGATGTACATTCCACTCCTTTACGTAATAGCTCTAAACAGGGCTGACAGTGTTAATAAATGAAAATGAATGAGATGATCCCAAAATGCGTCAGCCGCGGCCGGGATTCGATTCCGTGACCTTCGGGTAAGCAGTCGAGCACCATAACCTGGACCGTGGCGATATATACCTATATATCGTCTAATAATATATGCAAACACACACACACACACACACACACACACATTTCGTGTAAAGTTTTCATGCACCGTGCTCAGACCCCTAGTATTTTTCTCGTACCACTGTCTGAATAAATGTTGTATTTGATATCTATTTAGTTTGACATAAGGACTATGAATCATTACATTAAAATCTCTCGTGTATACGTGTGCACCAACTGAATAAGTTTAATTCACGAGTATATACCTTTTGTAGCAATTATTGGCGTTCTTGCTCACTTGTTCAAAATAACGTTCCCTCTAGCTGCACAAGACATTTCAAATGTCGCGCGCCTACGTTTCATTTTTTTTTTTTTTAGATTTGCAAATGTCGGAGATTGTAAGCATCAAATATATTTTAAATGTTTTTTTATTATTATTTACAAGCAAAAATAAATATTTTTAGTTAGGATTAAAAAATATTACTGCTTGAATGCGGATCCGTTGACGTGTGCGGGACTGGGTCTCGTTGCTTGTTTGTTGCTCGTCGCGTTCGTGCCGCCTCCCAAAGGTCCGAGTTCAAGTCGAATTTTCTCTTGTTTGAATTGTGCTTGCGCTTTGTGCTCGTCTTGTGTGTTCTGCCAGTGCTGTTTATTACGAAGACTCAACGAAGACCTGCTGCTTCATGTCGTTGAGCCGTCGCCGAACGAAAACAGGTACGTGACGTTGCTGCTGCCAGCGCTTTGTTAACACCGTGAGCGGGATAACTCTGTTAACTAAGTTTTTCTTGACTAGTAGACGATAAGTGAGCTTTTGTTAACCTAGCGAGCCTGTTGGTGTGTATAATTTCATCAGGATCAAGGCAAAGTACGTTTTTTGTTTGGAGCAAGTCTGCGGATGCGCAGCTGTATTTCGGTGGGGGATTTGAACAGAGTTGTGGTGGCGCTCTCCTTTCGGCAGTGGTGTTAGAAGGGGGGCCCTGCTCGCGATGAGTCACTGTTTTAGTTTAATAATTGCAGGGCGGGGACGGCGCCTGTGCTTAAGCGTCGACCGTGTCTAAAGCGCGTACGCTTAGGCATGTTGGTAATTCATGGGTGAATTTCTAGCGGGGGCACAAAACGAACAAGGTTGAAAAAGAATGACGCGGTGTCCGCGTTGTTTTTTTCCGTCCTTGTTTGTTTTGAGCGCTAAAAAAGTGAACGTGTCTAAGAAAGTTCCATATGCTGCGCGTCCTCTTTTCAACAGCTACAGGATCGTTGTGTGGCTACTATCGAGACGTGTTTTCCTTGCGTGTGACCAAACGTGTGTATATGTATGCATCCGCAAAGGCACGTATTTACCGTGATATTCGGCTTAATGCGTGTGCTTGCACTTATGCTTAGGTGTTAATACAGCCAATTGCGTTAAAATCGGACCGACGTTTTAATTCACCCGCAACGTAAGTACCGATAGGTTGCCTGATGCGGCCGGCACCCGTGTCTGTTGAGCCGTTAGTTGAACTTTAACTGTAGTCGAACGGTTCCTTGTCTGTGTGTGGCCGAATAGCCGTATCTGAATTGTGCAAGCGCTAGGTTGAGCATTAGTGCATGCGTTCGAGCACAATTTATTTGATTCTGCTTGTTTCCACCATATTTTGCTTTAACAATTGTGTTCTGGTTATTAAGAATTGCATGCGCGTCACCCCGCTTTGGCGTTAAAACTTCGCTAAATACCTTTACGTGTACGAACATTATAAAACACACTTTGTAGCACCACTTCCAATTACATTTTCTGGTAGATGACAAGCCTTACGATCTTACGGGTATAGTAAATTCTCTAGACATGCGCTACAGATGTTAAAGGGGTCTGTAGTATGTGCAGCATGTCAATACTTCATTTATTGCTGAAAACACTCAATGAAGTTATGCATACTTCACGGTACACATGCATAAGTACACATGCATGTGTTGCTGCTCAAATGTAAAATTAGACAAATATTTATGTGAGCACGCAACAGATCTAAACTGCCTTTTTTCAAGCTGTTGGCATCGGAACAATTATACAAGTTGGAACATCAGTTTCACCGAATGCTTATTGTGTATTGCTAAATTGCGTTCAGTAGCTTCCAGAATTCTGGGTGCCGGGGGTTGCAGAAACTTGCGTGCTTTATCGTGATGGCATGTAGTTCAGGGTTGATGCCTTCTAAGTTTTAGCATTTCCACCTTTTCCCCCATACAGCCTGTGCTGCTTTGGTGAGGAGTATTGCCTTTTTTAGCCAACCAGAATCATTGAAACTAATGACCACAATTTGGCAGTACACAATAGTCATTTAGTGAACCCAATTTCTGACATTATATAATCGTCTCAATGTGAGCAGCATGAAGAAGGCTACATTAATTGTACTGACAAGTTAACACGTAATATAATTTTAGGTGTTACCTGCAATGGATGCATGATGATTGTGCATACCGTCATGTATGTGCAGTGGTATTGTGCTTTGCGCAATAAATAAAATTTCATATCATGCATATTGCATTGCATTCCCTTTAAAAAACACATCATATGAGTATCATAGTATATCTACAGAAATACAAATGTACCTGTGTGTACGCACTCATGCACACGTTTGGCCAGCTGCAAGAACAGAATTTACCGATAGCAGCCAACGACATTACTCACACACAGAACTTAACTTCCAATTACACATGGTCAACACATACAGCTCACAGGGGCCGGGCGCCTTCGCCTAAGAGCTGTAGCTTTGTGTTGGTGCATGAGTGAACTAAAAGGGTAAAGTTCAGATCTTTGATATCAGATGTATAGAAAGTTCTGCCACAATACGCTTTTTGCTGCATTTATTGATCAGCATGCCCTTTTTGCATTTATCATTGTGTGGTGTCAGACTTCACTGAATATGTTGGCCGTGCACTGCATTTATACCCACACAGAACTAAGAAATTTCCAGTATGACAGGAGCATACTGTATGTTACACTCTTTCTTGTGAAACTTTTGGTCATTACTCCTGTTTTTGTTTTAGGGGCTTCCGGGCATGAATCTACTGTAGACAAGGAACACCGTGTCCCCATTTCTGTCGAAGGAATCAGAGTCGCCTGGGCAGCTGAAGATGGATTGTGCAACCAGCAGTGAAGAGCTGTGATCTTGTAATGTGCAAGTGTATGAACAGTCACGTTAAGTTAAAATAACACCAATTACATTACCTTGTCAAATTTTGTGATTTTGTACTGCTAAAGTTTATACACAGTTGCATAGTGTGAGCTGTAAATAAGCCTTGGGCAAGTTTGTCATCATGCAGTTTGACGGTGTTTACACATGAGTTCTACAAATAGTGTCACACTCTCTTACTTTCTTTCCATTTTTCAGTTGTATGTTCACTGTCAACAGCTTCGATAGGCTTTAACTTCTGATGCCTCTAATGTAAATTTTTATGGTTCCAGATAGATTACTTGTTAACTACTATGTATGAGGGAAAGTCAAGAAGTAAAGGCACATTTGAGAAACGGTACACTTATTCTATTGATAGAAAACTGAAGCATACATTATTTTTTCTACATTACTTCCTGCACTTCAACGCACTTTGTGCAACGTTTCACAACTTTCTTGATTCTGTCGGGAAAAAAAAAGTTTTTGGTTGCACCTGTAATCAATTTTGCACAACATCATGACTTCTGCGTCAATAGCGGATCTTCTTCCCCCGAGTACTTCTTTCAATGGTCCAAACGTATAAAAAGCCCTTGGAGCCAGGTTTGGACTGTCTAGTGGGTGTTCGGGCAATTCAAAACCCAACTTCTTTATTGTTTTCGCAGTCCGCTTGGCAGAATGTGGCCGATCATTATCTTGCTGCAGGATCACACCTTTTCACAGTTTTTCATGACATTTAGATCTGATTGGAGGTTTGACTTTCGGTCGTAACACATCACAATATTCACAGTTTCACCTCTTGGGGAAATGAACGGCTACGACACCGTCCTTGTTCCAGAATAGTGTTAGCATAACCTTGTGAGCTCATGGTTGATGTTCCAATTCCTTAAATTCTGGTAATGAGTGTTTCTAAATCATGCTCGCAGCTTTACCTTGCGGTTTGTGATGACGTACCCAAGTTTCATATACAGCAACAATTTGCTCTAAAAAAATCCCATCTCCCCAAACGCAAACGTTTACGAGAGAGATGTCCAAACTTTGTGTCTTATAATATGCAGATAATTCATTCGGGACCCACCTTGCACACACTTTAGAAAAATTTAGCCTGTTTTTTCAGATGGAATACGCTGAACCAAAACTGATATGTAAAGTATTGGCGATTTCGTCCGCTGTGATTCGTCTGTTTTCCATCACGATACCCTCAAACGTTGATGGCCTGCTCGATCTTTCCACGTCACATAAAGTTATTCCATGTTCGACACGCACTATTGATTCGGAGATCTTGCTTCATGATAAACAAATGTCACCATAATGTGCTTGCATTCGACAAATAATTTCTGCAGGTTTAACACCTTCCACAGAGCAAAGCGAATCGCTGCCCTCATTTCCTCCCTGGTGGAGGTCGACAGTGAAGCTGCCATGTTTAACGGTCTGCAACTCTGACTAAAGCGGGAATAAGAGTGACACATTCCAGAGAAGTATTGCAGACGACACCAATCCAGCGCCGGATACTATACTCGGTGACAACTTATCTCAACAGTGGAGCCAAGAGTACACAGCCGGGGCTTCCGCACATTCGTGTTGCTCCGCAATCAGTACAGCAGCTTGCGGCTGACTTCGGTTTAGGTCACTCGCATCGTTCACGCGTTTATAAAAAAATATGCGCGAAAAATGTGAATGGGAGAGACATTTTGATGGTTCAGTGTACATTTTAGTGTCGTATTAAGAGTATATTTGCTTGGAGAACTAAACAGTGCGTTTGCGGCCACACATTGACCCACTACGTCATGGATGCCTTGTTTACTTCGGAAAACGGGCGTTCTGAAAAGCTGGTGCTGTCTAAGAAATGGAAAGAACAGGAAGGCATTCTTGCAAAGTGAGCAATAACTGTATTTTACCCACGACTTCCCGCCACTGTTTCAGTCTCATAATAAATAAAGCAGCATTTATTTCAGCCAAGCAAATGAGAAAATTATCAGCAAACTTAAGTACTACTTTTTAGCGCGTAGCAGGCATGCGTTTCGGTTCTGTGGCTTCCATAGTGCTGCCAAGAAAAGTTGTCGCCGAGAGTAGCAGTGTTAACAAACTCTAGCGGATGAGATAGCAAAAGTCGCTTTACTTTTTGACTACCCCTCGTAATATATACATCTGATGATCTTACAGTTAATTTTTATTTATGCAAGTGATCTTTTCCTTAGTATTGTTATGCCACGCTGTAGGCAGTTTACGCATTAAGTACCTTTTTGGAAGTTTTGTGCTATATCAAGACACTAATAGTTATAGATGTAAAGACATGTGCTAAAAATAAACATCTTGCTTTGAAAATTGTGTTCACTTATTTTTCTCAGTTGGACAGGAACTTTGCTAACATGCATCAAAACTTCAGGCACTAACTTAAGGCGTCAATATAGTTAATGTTTACTCAGATGTGCTTGCACTCTGTCAAAATATTTCCTGTGTGAACATTTGTGGACTTTACATATAATTTAAACTTTACAGTAAACTTGAAACAGTGCTTGATGTACCTCACAATGTTAAGTATGTGGTGTGTTTGAGAACTACATTATAAAAACTTTATTGGACATTACAGCAACATTTATTACAGCTATATTTCCTGCTTGAGATCATCCCACTTTGGGATGGCCAAGTGTAAGTGCCTTCCGTAGCGCAAGCCAGGGCGACTAGGGCATGCAGCACAGAAGCGCCTGCATTTACATTCGGCTGTTCTCCTAAAGCAAGAATAATGTCCATTAGGCAAGATGCATCAACAAAGCTTCAATGACCAGTAGTCAACGAAACATTGGTAACAGGTATTTAGGACGCTTAAAAACAGTGCAACTTTCAATTTAACGTTGCGTTAGCATCTATTGAAAGTTATAAAGGAAATTTCTATTGGTTATCGGTGGCCAATAGTCGACGGAATGTTGGTTGCTGGTATATAAGACGGTCTAACGACTTTCAATATACCGTCGGTAGGTTCTATCAACTTTTCCCAATAAACTGTCTATTGACGGTTGGTACAAATTTTTGTAAGGGATAGTATAGCAGGGGTGGGAAATAAGGAAGTGCGCCGGTAAAAGCCTGGCTACGCCAGGGCCAGTTAGGTGTCCATCAGCTCTTCTGTGACCCCTTGCGCGAATCAGTGGAAGCTGCACTATTTCTTTATTTTTGAAATAAAAAGTAAAGGAAGGAGTTGTCGCCATTTCTTGGCGATGGCTACCCCTTTCCTCTTGGTTAATTTAAGAAACAAAAAAGAATATATATAAATACGTACAGTCCTTTCAGTTAGTGTGTTCAAAAGTTCTCGTTTTAACACGTGTTTTCGTCTGTTAAGTAAAAATAAAGTCAAGGCTCATTCTTTAGAGCCTGAAAACCATCTCCAGGGCTGGCCAACAACGGAGATGCTTCCTTTCTGTACTTGTGCGTCTACCTTATTTCTGTGTCTCCATGCATGCTGTACAAATTAGATTCCATCAGATGTCACGAGGCGTTGTCCTGCTCCACAGTATACGCGATTTCGTTATAATAACAAATGCGTCGCTCGCAGCGAAGTGTTCTTTCCGTACACATGCGATCGTGCTAGCGTTCCTACACTGCCACGGTGTCTTGGAGAAAGAGCAAAGGCAACAGTAGTCAGCGGGGACCATTAGCCGGATTGCCGAAAGTGCGGCCACCGAAGGCAGTTCAGGCAGCAGCCTTGCCTATACGCCCTGAAAGGAGTTCCTTGAGTTACTGGGCTACAAACCACCGTGGCGCTCAATCTTGATGTGACACCGTTCCGGTCTTTTGTTAAGAGTCCCTGAACTTCCAAGAGTCGGCCCTACCACCAACCGGAATCGGTGTGAATAACGGATCTCTTGACTCAATTTACAAGTGCGAGCTTTTCTCTGATCACACCCAATATATGTCTTCCCCCTGCTTTCATTTGCTGGGTTCGTGACTCTACATTCATATTTGTATGTTTAGATATTACTGTACTTCAGGCTCTTTCGGTGCATATGAATTCACGCGATTGTACTACGCATTTTGCACAATTCATAATCAATGCCATTACGCAGCACCACGTTCAACGAGGCACACGATACATGAGTCAACGTGCGATTAATCAGCCGCAGTCACTGAGGAACATGCCTACGTGTTGTGCGACACGTTTTGCATCAAAGGCAACGCGCGTGATTTATGATGCGTGCGTGGGCAGCCATCGTCCAGCGCTGTTCAATGTAGAGAAGTTCGCCCCCGCATGAACAATCACTCTTCCGCGCACAACGCGCGCCGTCATTCCAAAGTATTTACGCCCAGGGACAGCGTGCTGCAAACTGCGCGCTTTTATGAGACGCTCGGCTTAAATTTTATCGGTTCTTCGCAGTTTAATTGAAAAGAGAAAGATTTGCTGCATTTGTAAAATCTTAACGAAGAAATCGACCACGGGAACAATACAGCTAGAGAAGAGAGAGAACAACTTGATTTGAAATGAAGCCCAGTACAGGTCCAGTAAAACAAGCGACGCCTAATCATCATGCAGGCAAGTCTTGGAGCTTCAGATGTTCGAGCAATGCCTTCATGATGTCTTGGGAGAAGTACATCATTCACTCCTCAATGATATACTGTGGTGCACTTGCTTGTATTTGGTAAAAAAAGACGTAAGCGGTTTATAAAAGAGGCGTTGAAGTTATTTCACCGAAGACGCTGTAATTTGTTGTGACTATTGCCTCGACTACAGTGCGTGTATGTATGCCTTACTTTCGAGGACGGGACGTTTTTTACAAAGATAATTATTGTATAATTCCCTTTAAGCGACGAACACCTGACCGTACTGCTTTTATTTATTTATTTATTTATTATTTATTTATTTATTATTTATTTACTTTTTTTTCGTTTATTTATTTATTACTTTTTTTTAAATACCCTACATGCCCCTAGAGGCATAGCGCAAGGGGGGTAATGCAACAAAATGTGTAAAACGTGCACAATAAGGAATTTGTAAATAGGGTGTGTGTGCGGGAGCCGACGTTTCGACAAGAGGATTTGTCTTTTTCAAGGCAGTTTCGGCCCTAAAAAAGACAAGTCCACTTGTCGAAACGTCGGCTAGAGCACACACACCCTGTTTACGAATTTGTCATCTCAAGCTTACATGTTCCCCGTCTTGCCTTTCCCTTAAAACGTGTACCATAACTTGAAAACAAAAGGAACGGGTATAAATGAATAAAGAAAGGAGAACAATAAAAAATGTTGGAGTAACAAATGCGGGAATCTAGTGAACCTTACGTTAGACAATGTACAACAAAGACAGGCAAGAAAAAAATACACTATGAATCACGACAGCATATTTACACAGTAATTTGGCACAATAAAATACAAATAATATAATTAGAGAACAAATGCGCCATAACTTTGCTATTACAAAACATTATAACGTAAAATTGCACACAGATAACAATACAGGTTATGAAAAGAACAATGTAATATATAGCTATGGAATCAGGCATTATTTTAACAGATGTGTTGTTAATATATGCTTGAAGTTTTCTTTGTTACTGATAAGCTATGGTGTTAGGAACGTCGTGTGAAAGGCGAATGACTCTTGGAAGAGTAGAACAGTTAAATGAATTATCTTCCCGCAGATGCGCATGAAATTAAACGTTGTATAAACGTTGGGACCGGTAATGTGGAGTTTTGAACTGCAAAAATGATAGCGCTTTGTTATAGATGTATTTATGCAACGATGAGAGCAGGGCGGTATCCTGGCGACTATGCAAAGGATGAAGTGATGAGTGCAGTTTAATTTGTGTAATGCTTTTGATATAGTCATTACAGCGTGATGGCGATGTTAATATCTATGCGAAATGGGGCGAGCAATTGCGAGGAAACGGCGACAATTACACGGTTTATTTTCATTGCATTAAGAGAAATAATGTCCTTTGTTAACTACTGGTATGTAACCTTTGTAGCTTGATAATCGTCAACTTGCCGAGTCGAAGTTTAACGGTTTGCAGTAGACTAGAACGCTTACGCGATATAAAACTTTATCAAACACAATTCTGTAGCACAAAGCGGCACGAGCTGTCGCTTCCAGCTTTGTTACCTCCGGTAGACCACTTATCCGTGTTACCAACTTGCGAAGTCATTAATTCCCTAGTGCGCTAAGGTTAAAAAGTTTGCGGAGCAAGTAAGCCTCCCTATAGTAGTCAGTGTTATAGGTAATTATTGGTGGGGTAAGCAAACGAATACTGGGAGGTAGAGCGATGCATCAAATAATTCATTATGAATATTGAAAAGGAATGTTGCATAAACATTACGAGTAACTGAGAATCGTTGGCACTGCTTAACCATGGCTCAACAACTTTGTGAATGACCCAGATAATATGGAAATTACTGAGCAGAGTCAAAGTTAAGTAAGCGTTGCTGCGTTATGAGAATGCCCCAAGTAAGCTGGCAGCATTGTTCTGGTTGGTACTGCAGGGCGCTATAGGTTGCAAGCGATGCAAGTGGCCTGTTCCCAGTGCGGCCGAGAAATGGCGCTTCATCAAAATTGAGCATTATCCTCAGGAACGAAGTAATAAGCACTAAAATGTATTAGAGCAGAACTTTTGCGGTCGAGGTATGTCGCGCGTCGTAAACAGAAAATCATAATCATGTTAAACCGGCACGCACTCTCTTCGTTCCCTCCTTTATCGTCTTCCTCTTCTTCGCCTTCTGCTTCGCTCCCAGAATGAATGAATGAATGAAAAACTTTATTGGTGCAAAGAAATTCTCCCGGCGAAGGTGGAGCCCTCAGTCCAGGGCCCCTGTGGCCTTTGCCATCTTGCGCGCTCTGTCGATCAGCTTGAGCTGTTCTTCAGGCTTCGAGCAGGACAGCGCAGCCTCCCACTGCTCCGGAACAACGCGCATCTTTTCCGGTGCTGGATGCAATAACTATGACGGTCGAGAGAACGAATGCCGAGAAAGAGAAAGAAAAAGAGAAAGACCGAGCGAGAGAGAAAGAAAAATAAAAATATTTTGGCAGATCTCACGCGTTGTGGGAATCAGTTTCATGCGAAGCAGTCAGCGAGTACTTCTGTTTGTATTTTATGGCTTTGAGCCAAGTGTTACGATGTCGATCGTCGTATTTTTGTAAGTGTAGTAGCTGTGTGCACATTGTGGGCTTAGCAGGCACGTCGACAACACTGGTGTTTAAAGGGTAATCTAAGGTGCGACGTAACGTCCGACCTCACGTTAGAGTACATACGTGAGTATTATCGAAACTAAGTGCACTTTATGGTGCAATCATGTGAATATCATATGCAACTTTCGCTAATACATTTCTCCGGGGTCGAGCAATGCTTCAATATAGCCTGCCTAATCATATCAATACAAATGGAATGTTTAATAGACTGCTTTAAAGCGGAGCGAACACTGGAACACAGACGTTAATCTGATATGACGCCTGTATCGAAGGAGCACATATGTAGTGTTTATTGCTTTCTTGTAAAATAACATAGCCAGCGCCACAACGACAATTGACGTCGCACCGACATTACGCCTGCTTAGGCTATTTTGGCAAACGAGTTTGTGGACCTGGCGTGGTTCAGTGGTAGAATACCTTATTACCACGCAGAATGCTTGGGTTCGATTCCTGCTGAGATTTCAATTTTTATTCTTTCCATTCCTCGGCTCAACGCTGCCGATGTCGGTTTTTCTTAGCGCTCTCGCATTTAAAGTTCCAATGTCTATTCTCGCCGTCCCAGGTTAGATATAATCATCAATCACCTGTGGCGCATACCCGTACACCGCGGCCCGTGGTAAACGAGTATGTGTCATACGTGTATGAGAAAAGGGTTTGACGACGTACGCGACAGGATTGTCACGTTATTCATGCCATGACCCGGCAGTCGTATTCGTCAGATCCTCTTACCCTAGTATGCCAATTTTGGTCTACACCGTGTTAAGGAGGCGATCATGAGAGCACACAGACGTAGGCGGCTTGATAGATCGAAGTGCTCAAAGTGGCAAAGGCTCGCTATGAAATGCTTCGCATTTAAAATTCTTGGCCAGGGGAATTCGAACCCGCGAACCCGCAATCCGGAGTCAAGCCTCTCGGATCCGACCGCTCGGATATCCACGCAAGCAAGCATCGCCTAACATAGCCTTGCCTAGTATGATTTAGCAAGGTGGTGGCAACGGGAAGTGAGGGTGAGGAGGTGTGATAGGAGGAGAGGAGAACGAGTAACGAGAGAGAGAGAGAAAGAGAAACAGAGAAATAAATAGAACGAATAGGAGGGAAGAGAGAAAAAGATAGAACGTGAGATCTAGTAACCACTACAGCGAGAGCAAAAAGGAAAGAGAAGAAAGAAACAGATAAAAAGATAGAACAAAAAGAGTGCAAGCACAGCCATATAGTACGGTATAGTATAGCAAGAGGTGGGAAAGAGAGGGGTGAGAGGGTAAAGCCTTGCGCGACTTAGTGCAAGCTGCACTAATTTTTCTATAATTGCAGTTATTTGTTATAGCAACCTCCAGATAGGCCAACTTGTTCTCAGAATCGAAGACGGACCTCCTTTCTACAAAGATCTTGTATAAAGCTCCTAACGCCGCGAAAAATTGCTTATGTGTCTCATATTACTTGGAAGCCTAATATAAGTACAACTGTTGCAAAAAGAGCGGCGCCACGTGATATCGGCCCGTCACCCTTTTAGAAACGTGTGCTCTAGCGCGTCACCTCCGGATTGAGAGAGACACCATGACCTCGCTTTTGTGATACGGCACGTGCATTTCTGATATCGCTGCAGCTTTTACTTGAGCTGTGTTGCTTTTAAGCCCATGCGGCTGCAAAGCAGCTGTAGTATTTGTAAGTTCTCGTGATAGACACTGAATCCTCAACACGAATCCAAGCGAAGATGCGTTAAAGGGGCGCGCTATTCCCAGCAAAACCAAAGAAGCCTGCTGTGTCACAGTTGTCTGAAATCGAGCGTAAAATTGAAGCAGGGCAAGCGTTGAAGCATGGCGTGCGTGGCAGATCTGATCTGCATTGGTAATGTCCCTTGCATTGGTAAAGGGCCCCGGTGTCGCGGAAAAGCGTGAAGCGCTCAGTCAAGGAAGTTAAACAACAGGGCGCTCAATCGCAGTCCATGCGAATGAACGCTCCACTTGGAAGCTTGAAGGGGCGCTACGGGACTTTTTAGCGGATGGGATGGCGAAGTGTCATATTACGTTCGCCATCGGTTGCATACATCGATGGTGGCGTGTGGCCAGTTCCGGAAGTGTTTGAGTTGTAGCATTGTTGGGGAATATGGAGCTGCAATCGCTCATCCGGAACCCCTTTCTTTTATGCAACTTCTGCCAATCTCATGTTGCGATGCATCGCTAATATTTTTATTAGGTCATATCAAAGTGTCAGTGTACGCAAGTACCGCACCTCTTTGTTCTTGAAAAGGCAACAGTTTTCTGAGCGAAAGATTACGAACAACACAAACATTTACTCTTTAGTTTCAGCATCATACGGCATTTACAGAATAAGTACGTTGTCATCGGATTGAAAGCGTAATGGAATAAACAGAAATACCAACAAAGAACGAGCAGATAGAGGGTTGCCAGGTCGAAACGACAAAAATAGAAAAAAAATTTAAAAAAAACTGGCCATAAAGTAGCCAATTCGGGCTAAGTACCGTAAAAGTAGCCAAAGTAGCCGCGAATTAGTGAAAACCGCTTCCATTTTGTTTAAATGGCTAAATGCAAAAGCCTTACGGTGAAAGTGTAAATATTGCAGTACAAACAGTTCAAAATCATAATTCCTGAGATTTCAGCATAAATTCTTGATTGAACAATCATTTATGCATGATGACATAGTGTTTGCGCTGTTCAAAAAAAATTCAACCATCGCCGCTTCGCGGACACCAATGAAACAGCGAAAGCAGGTGGCCTTCCCTTCACCAGGCTAACGCATTTGTATCTTTTGCAAATCTTTCAGATATGTTTTATCACTGCTGTTTATTAAACACTCTTTCTGCAGCTTTGAGGTTGGTGGTATATTTTATCGCATCTTGACCACACCACGCTTTACACAAGTTTACAAAGAAGACTTCGCTTAAGATGCTCCGATATGTTGTATCGCTGCTTTTTAGTAAACACTATTTGTTAAGCTTTGAGGTGGTAGTATAGCCACCACCCTCTTATAACCATAAATTATCACGTGAGAGTGGCGTGATGTGTAACGCGCACGCTGTTTGCTATGGCTATTAGCTGCCTTCTCCTTTTTAGTGTGAGTTGTATGTAGTGGGATTTACCCAATTTCTTTGGCACATGGGCGTTCATGATGACGATAGTTTTCTTATAGGGCCGCACATATTTCTGTGACACATACCCGCTTTTTGGGCTGACTGTTGCCTTCATATTTAGCGGATTAGGTGGTGAGCAGTTGGATTGACCCAATGTCTGTGGCATATACCCGGTATGATGCCCACCGAGCGTTAACACGGATCCCGCACATTGAAAGGCTCGACCAAGAACAGCTTCGTCGTTTAAAAATGGACTGTCTCTTCACAACTCTTGCATGACTTTTCTTGAATTGACTAGAAGTTTCGACAAGAAAAATTGAGTCTACGACGTGATTACTGGGCTCAAAAATCACAGTTACTGGCTTTGAAACGTAATTTACAGCCACTCTCACAATCATTTCTTCCGTGATGACGAATCGAAAGTCGCAGTCCGGACCTAAGCCTAAGAAATGATACAGGCTGTTCGTCGGATTACTAGGGGGATTGATTGGTGGGCGAATTGGCACAACACTCTAAAGTGAACTAATAACTGTTGTTAGTCAGCGGTTGTGTTTGCAGCCTTTGCATCCTGTGTCCTGGTTTTTCAGTGCTCACTTGAAATGTCGGATACTCGATATAATGTCGATGACGCAGATTCGCCCTGCTACGGAGTGCTTTCGATTCCTCTTCCAATTGGGGTTCAAAGCCGCGTTCGTCAATGGCAGATCTGCAAATTGGAAGCCAGGGTGCGTGCTTGAAATGCTGCAGTCGACGTCTGCTATGGCGTCTGCCACGCCATCTGCTCCGTCTATGGCTTCTAACCACCAACCACAACGCCCACCCAATCCCAACCGCAACGGCGGTTAGATCGAGAATGATACCTGTTTTGCGTTGTGGTAGAACTTACCAAGTAAAATACTGGAGCGCGCCCCGCATGGACGCGCGTGGGCGTCCATCGCTAATTTTTCTTGTGAGCACCACTCGTGTTTCCCCGACTTCAGAAATACGCACATAGTCGACGCGGCTCACCACGCCGACGACTGGGATTGGGCGCAAACGCAACGCGAAATCTGGAAACGTGCGAAAAACGGACAGAAACGCAAAGAGAGAGGAAGAAGAGCACGTCGAAATTAAATTTCCTGTGTCCAACTCAAGATGGCCGCACGCGTGCGTGACGCACCACGCCCGTCATCTGCCAGCTGCCAGAAAGAAAATCGTTAGGATAGTCCCGGGCCGTCCGCAGGCCGCCAGGTACGCGAAACACTAATATGTGTGCGAGCGGTCCCGGACCATCGGGCGGAGCTTTCGGTCGGTCCCCGAGAAAAACGAATGCAGCGCCGGCGTCCGGGGCCGTCCGGAGCCGTTCGGTGCGTGTAAATCGAAGTTCAGTGGATGCAAGAAATCATCCAACACGTGATGAGGTCATCGTGAAGTCACATCTCCAAAAGTTGTGGACGTGTCATGACGTCACAAATTGTGACGTGACGTCAAATGCTGTCGTGATCGCATGACGTCGTAGCTTGGTCAAAAGTGGGCAGATCACGGAAGCAGTGCAAAACCAAGTGAGGTGCCTCCGATCCTGAAGGCAATGTGAAACCACGCTAGGCGCACAATGCTTTCGGAGGGTGGCGGGGCAGTATCAGTGCGTGGACGGACAAGAATAAGAAGATGGCTTTCGCCTTCGAGTCGTCTTAGGGGAATGCATAAGGGATGCTGTGAGTTTTGTTTTGTCCTGTATTGTTTATTATCAGCAGGAAAAGTGAATCCCACAGACCGGTATCGGCGGGCTATGTATCCCTAATCCTTCTATGGGAAGGTGGGCGAAGTATTCGTGCAATCTGGAGGAATCTCCAGTAGTAACTGCATATTACCTCCATGATCTCCAGGAAAAAAGGTAGATGGTATACCTAGCCCGTATTGTCCGTATTGGCCTGGAAGAATGGCCAAGGGCATAAGATTTATGTAACACGGATCTTACTCAAGACGTGAACATACGTCAAGTGCAGACATTGCTCAGTTGGAAGCAACCCTTCGCTATTTTCGCAATACTTTAGTTTTCAGGACGGTGGTACTTTAGAGCAGAAAGCCGTGAAGAGGCCAAGAGGATCATTCGTTACAGTGGGCGTATAGGGGAGGTCTCTAGCTCTTTTGTATCTTCATTTTCTTCTACGTCGATCCGAAAAGACGCGTATTTGCACCGATAACGTCGCGAAGTCGCACACCGCTCCGCTATCGATCTTCTAAGCGAGTTCGTCAACGTGCGTGTGTCAGAAAAAGGGCCTGCCTCGCGTAAGCATTTGTGCGATTAATGTAAGGCCTTGACACATTTATTCTCGACGCCTTCAAACTTCAATCAACGTGCGCTGAAGCGTCCAAATGGTACCGGTGAAGGCTATCAATTCTGGAGTTTCATTTCGCTTCTACAGCGAGCGATTGCAGACACATTGCATAGATTTCTCGCCGATGATTGCACTACCTTATGTGGTCTTTAATGGCTTAGTTTAGCTTTTGTTCCTCTTGGCTTTTTGGGCTGTCAAACAAGGGCTGAATAAAGGGTTCCATCTTCATCTCTCCCTGTCCTGCCGAAAAAAAAGTATTTCTATGCTGCTATTTTAGGTGTGAAGGGGAAACGAATCAATCGCCGAATTCCTGTTTGACAAACACACACACACACACACACACACACACACAACACACACACACACACACCACACACACACACACACACACACACACACACACACACACACACACACACAACACACACACACACACACACACACACACACACACACACACACGACGCGCGCGCGCACACACACACACACACACACAAAAAGAAAAGAAAACGAGATACTTTTGTAGGGGTGAAGGTGGAGCGCTTCTTCCAGCAAGCGGCTACAAGATGCCTGCTAGCTGTCCAGTCAAGCCAGCAAACAGTTTTTTTCCGTAGTTGTAGTTTTAACTTGTCGTTTTTTCACTTATTGCTATAGGCCATCAGTGGCACAGAGACCATTGATGTCGACGTCAATGCTTTCACGCTAATGAAAACTCATTGTTATATGCATTTTCCATTTCAGCAAAAATGACAATATGCTAAAAATTCATTAGAAGTATGGAGGATAGGCGTGGAAGGTACCTTATTGTTTTATGTGTATTTCCTTTTCTACTAAGATGAACCAATTGTGCCTACTATTTACAAAGAAGTTACTGCTCAAGCACCCTTCCTGCTGCCATTTAGGCACCTGCGGAAGGAGTTACTTCAACGTAGTTGTAGATTGGCACCTACAGCGTGCAATGACGCATCCCCGTATTGCCAGATCTGCTCTTATGGGTGTTTTGTCAAAATTGATCTCATGGAGGTTTGTTTGCTCAAAAAAGTTCTAGATGAGTCGGAATTCGAACCCGCCTACGCAGGTCCGAAGGCGAGCATCGTAACCAATCAGCTATACAGGCATGCTAGAAGCGCGTAACATAGTCTTGTATAGTACAGTATACCAAGGGGTTGCGAAAGGGAAATGAGGACGAGAAGGAGGGAAACGAGGAGGGGAGAGAGTAAAGCATAGCATAGAAAGAAAGAGAAAAAAAGGTGACAGAAAGAGAAGAAAAAACAGAAACAGAAAGAAAAACAGCAAGGACGTAGAATAAAAGAAAAAGAGCGAAATATATGGAGGGAAAGAAAAAGAGGTAGAAAGAAAGTGGAAGTCAGAATACACAGGGAAAGAAGGGGAAGAAAGAAGGAAGAAGATGTAATGAGTGAGAATAGAAGAAAGAGGGGGCTCGAAGTGAGGCAGCCGGCGCCCTCACTTCGAGCCCCCTCGTTAGTCCCACTCAAAGGCTTCACTGTATCGACGCTACAGTGAACTAGAAAATAATCTACCTCGAAGCAATGCCGCCGCCAGAGTTACTGTGCATCGCTCCTAAAGGAGCCATAGACAGCATACAGTAACTCAAGGCGCCCCCGCCTGACAGCACTCGTGTGTGCACATGTTAATGCCAGCGCATGCAGCAACGTTGCCGCACTTGATGAGTCCCCGTTGGTAGCCCGCATAGGTTCCACGAACGGAGACAAGCCAACTAAAAAAACTGCATATCTTGAGAGCCAGCGTGGCAACTATTATTCTAGTGCTCTACAGTGACAACCAAACATAGTGATCATGAGGAATGAAAAACGCCGACCGTGGATCTCAACACAAGTGAACAAAATATTACCTCATCTGACATCCGTCGGGAGGCAACACCTCAAAGGTACCCCCCCCCCTCGAACGCAAAGCAGGCGCGAAGGCTAGCCGACGAGGGACAGTAGGAAACAACGAGAGGAGAGGGTGGTGAATGACTGGATCTGGCGCATCCAGGGCTGGGCACAGATACTTTGAAATTGTATCGCGATACGATACAAGATACTCGGGCAAGAAGTATTTGGGATAGATACAAGATACTACAAACTGATTGTATCCGATACGATACATTCATATTGTAGCTTAAAATACTTCGATACATTCGGAAATTTGTTGTACATCTATACAATGTAGCACTAAACGCCTATACACTAAAACATTCGCTTGACCATTTATCAACTGCGACCAATTTTATTTCATTCGAATGAAATGTTTGTCAGTATCTCAGATGTTTTGTACTTTTTGCTCAAGGCATAATAGTTTCATATACCGCAACAACTTATTGGCATTGTTTTAGCTGCTTAACATGACAGCGGTTTTTGTACGTCGCTTTTGTAATTGATGGGAGTCGCTGCTCTACTTGCCGACCTCCTAGCGGGTTGTCGTCTAATCACAGGAGCTTCAATACGAAGTATCCGCACGATGGCGCTGTGGGGTTCTTCCTTGCCCGTAAACGTGTTACGGTTTTCGCAAAGACGTATCACCGGACAGGTGTACGTCGCCAAAAACATGTGCAGCCCAGAAACGTTTCAGACGTATTATACAGTTGCCCAAAGCGCCACAGGACACCGCCACTATTCACGCTGTTACCACCTATAGCTCCGATTGCCTGGTGATTACAGTAAAATAATTTAGGGAAGCCTAAATACGGAAAACAAATATATCTAAGTAAAATAAAGAAGCGGTTTGTATCAAACACAGAGAATAAGTATAGAAACACGATACAGGCGGCATTCACCAAGAACTATAATAATCGTTGCTTTGTACGTCCCAAAACCACGATATAACTACGAGAGACGCTGTAATGAAGGGCTCCGGAAATTTCGACCACCTAGGATTAAAAACATAAATAAGTACACGGGTCACTGCAGTTTCCCTTCATCGACATGCGGCCGCCACAACCTTCGGGTCAACAGTCAAGCCAACAGTCAACCACAAGACTAATGCGGCGAATAACCCCTAATATATGAGAATTAATCTCAGTGTCTAATGGAAAAAAATTCGGCAGATACCACGTACCGTGGGAGTCGATGTTATGCGAAGCATGCGGCGGGTAGGTGACTGTGGCGTAACCTTTTTTTACTGAGCGACACGTTACAAAATGACGCTAAAGATTTGTATAAATATATACACCCATTTATATATGTTGAAGAGCCGCATTATGTGTTATATAACCAGTTGTTTACGGTTGGGTAACGCTGCCAATGGCAATGTGGGTATTACCTACACCAGAAGCGGTAAGCTGATATGTAGTGCTTATACGTGTCCCGAGAACGCACGCACGTTTCACGAACCCGTGTGCATGTGTGCAAGAAGTTCTTGACAGTTCTTGAACAAGGGCATCATCACCGTGATCAGTGAGCACCGGCAGCTGGTCATGACTTGTTATAGGATCCGGTAGTGATGGTGGTGACGAGGGGTCCATGTGCAGTGAAGTATTTGGTATGGTAGAGCTGTTGGAGTTCGTGGATGCTTCGGTCATTTCGTCGACAAGTTGTCTGTCGACAGAGCCGGCGACATGTCGGAACCTGAAGCCACCCTTCGCGTTGGTGAGGTATAGACCGTCGAGGCTGGTAGGCCTAGATAGTGCTACGTAGACCAACATCAGTTAATGGTGTTTGTCGTATTGTAGACTACCTGGGCGTGTGTGGCCTATGTAGCCTAGTCTACAAAGCGGCTGTCAATCAATCAGGCATCATCGTCTGTCAGCATGCGGCCATCGCCCAGCTCGTAAGAAATGAAGAGGACACTGCGTCGTTCTGGCGGACTAAGTGCACTTTACGGTGCGGTGATGGATATCATATGTAACATTCGTTAATGTATTCCTCCGGGGTCGAGCAATGCTTCAGTATAGCTTGCTGAATCATAGGAATACAAACGTAATGTTTATTAGACTGCTATAAAAGCGGAGCCAACTCTGGAACTACAGACTTTAATCTGATATGACGCCTGTATCGTAGGAGTAGACGTCGTAGGAGTATCATGTAGTGTTTATTGCTTTCTTCTAAAATTAGATAGCCAGCACCACAACCACAATGGACGTTGCACCGATATTACGCCTGCGCAGGCTGTTTTTCCAAACCAATTTAGAGACCTGGTGTGGCTCAGTGGTAGAATGCCTGATTGCCACGCAGAATGCTTGGGTTCGATTCCTGCTGGGATCCTAATTTTCATTCTTTCCATTCGTTGAGTCAACGCTGCCGATGTTGGTTTTCCTTAACGCTCTAGCATTTAAGTTAACAATGTCTGTTCTCGCCGTTCCTCGGTAGATATAAACTGTCAATCACCTGTACACCGAGGCCCGTTGTAAACGGGTATGTGCCACACGTGTCTAGTGGAAAGGGTTTGACGACGTACGCGACAAGATTTTAAGTTTATTGATGTCATGACCCGGCAGTCGTATTCGTCAAATCCTCTTACCCTCCATGCAAATTTTGGTCTCACCAAGTTAAGGAGGCGATCATGAGAGCACCCAGACGTAGGCGGCTAGATAGATAGATAGATAGATAGATACGTAGATAGAAACGCTCAAAGTGCCAGAGGTTCGCTAAGAAATGCTTCGCATTTAATACCGTAAAATGGCTCCGTAGGACGCTCATCAGAAAAACGGAGCATATGGATTAACAGCGTTTCTCGAGTACCTTTGCTAGTCAAGATGTCAAGATGGCTCCTAATAATTTACGTATTATAAGGCAAACTCAATTTCGTATTTTACTTAGTAGTAAACAGCATTTTTGTTACTGTATACTCCAGGCGCGCCCGGATTATTATCTTTTTGTTCTCAACATTTCCTTACGTAACAGTAAATACAATCGCTTTGTAATGCACTGAACAAGTTAGATGACCACCCTCTGTCACAGGAAAGAATATTACGCCGTCGTCCAGAGTTGACATCGCAGAAGGCCGTACAAGCCCTGCTGGGCTTCCTGCGATCTACTGGCCTGTCTGAACGACTCTGAGTGGAACGTTCTCCTGTGTGTGTTGCCGTGTTTTTTCTTATTATTCTTTTTCTCTGCCCTTTCTTTCAATTGCCTATTCCTCCACCCCAGTGCAGGTAGTAGATACCGGATACTAGCATCTGGTTAACCTCCCTGCCTTCTTCTTCTCAGTATATCTTTCAAGTGGAAGATAAGTACTACCTAGACAGTAGCAGATATGACGCAGACAGTTAAATCAAAGAATAAAGCAAAGATCTTACTTTGGCAGAACGTTAAAGACATATTGCAGTAAGCAGATCAAAAACTATAACAGTAGAGCACGTAGTAATGTAGTGGGTGGAAAGGACAGCTAATAAAGAATTTTTGCTACCGATGAAATTATATGAAAATTCTTCACTCTGTTAGTCCAGCATCGGTACCGGGGGTGTATAGCTGTTGGAATCTTCTTTGCATATGAGTCAATCTTATTGTATCTAAGTCAAACTTATGTCCACGAGATCATAGGCGTGCGCAGGTTCCCCATCAGGGAGGGCGAAGGTTCGTCGCAGCGCCCCGCTCCCAATTATGTCAATGTGTGGCGCTGCCTTTGCGCCCCCCCCCCCCCGAGTAGCAGCCCCCCCCCCTCGCTATTATGTCAATGTGGGGCTGAGTTGCGCCGCCCCCCTCTTAGGTGAATAGGGGGGCGGCAGCCGCCCCCTGCCCCGCCCCAGCCCCCTGTGCGCACGCCTATGCACGAGATCTTTCAAATCGCCGATTTCTGAAAGCCACGAGACGCAAAACAAAACCTCCCATTCTTTCATTCTTCAGTTCGTAATGAAGCACTCGCACAACTTAAAGAAAAAACAAACAAAAACAAAAGGGTCAGGTCCCTTCGTGCGCTTGTTGTCGAGACGACGCGAGCGCCACCACGTGACTTTGATCCACCAATAGGGAACCTCAGAGCTCATCTCTTATCCCCACTGGAAAGCTTTAGTAGAAAGATGAAATAATGTCACTGCCTTTAAGTTTATTCTGGTGAGTTAGTGGCAGCAGTATCAGCTTGAGAAGCGGAGTTCGGCCAACGTGTATTGTTTCGCATGGTATTGTGCGATCGCAGTATCTTGTATCTTAAGATACACGATACATTATTCAATGTATCGGAAATACAGATACTGATACACGTCTTGCGAGACGTATCTCGATACAGATCAAGATACCCAAAGAGTACCTAAGATAGTATCTAAGATACATGTATCTTCGATACTGCCGAGAACTGGGCGCATCTGAGGCATTGAAACAATAAAAGACACGCGGGTTCTACCGACGATGCGGAAAACAATTAGGAAGCAGTACTTGCTGTAGACAGTGTAATTGCAATATGTCGTGTTGGCGGACTACTAAAAGGGATGAGCTGCACATCATGTAAGGTTGATATCGGGAATAGCAGATTTCAGGAAAACTCCGACTTCGAGATAATTGAATTGATAAACCACGTTTCCATGATCGCGTGATGGTCCTTTCGTTGGGCTGTTCTACAGGCTGGCGAATGCTGGGAAGAATACAAAAGACGCCAAGACGATTCCGCCGAAACAGCACTCCGGGACGGCCAGTACCTGTGAGAAAAAAGAAAAAAAGAAAGAAAGGAAAGAAAGAAAGGAAGAAGAGAAAAAAGGAAGAAAGAAGAAAGAAAGAAAGAAGAGAAAAAAAAGAAAGAAAGAAAGAAAGAAAGAAAGAAAAACGCCAGGCCTGCGCTGAAACCGCAGCACAGTCACAGCGAAAGCTGGAAGAGCGGCGTTTCTAGAGCCCGTCGTAAGCTCTCTTGGGGCTACAATACAAGTACACTATAAAGGTACCCACTACGCCATTAATCACAATTTTTGAGAAGTTGGGAAGCACCTACTGAACCATTATTCGTCATTCTGCGGAGAAGCGAGGCACCAGCTACACGTCTGTAAGGCATTATGTGCACTTTGTTGACGCGACGACTGATGACGATGAAGAATTATGCCTCAGCCCTTTGTAATGGGTTGGAAACTTTAAACGCCCGGTCGCTATTTCCCTCTCCCGTCATGCTGTATAACATACGTTGACCTGGGAGAGACGCGGGGGGGGGGGGGGGGAGAACTTTACTGAGACTCGGGGAAATGGTTCATGCGCTTATGGGCTTCCTTGGCAACCAATACAAGTGCAATTGCGAGGAACCCACTACGCTACAAATCATCGTAATTTTTGAGAAGTAGGGCAGCAGGCACTGTGCCATTTTTCGTCATTCTACGGAGAGCATTGGTACCTGCTAAACGCATGTAAGGCATTATGTGCACTTTGTTGATGATGTGACTGATGACGATGAAGAATTATGGCAGAGCCCTTTGTAATGGGTTGGAAGCATTCAACAACCTACTCATTGCGCAATTCGCATTGTGTGACGCCTGGTTACAGAATTCGCGTTGTGCGACGCTTGGTGCTTATTTTACTCTTCTACCACTCTATATTGCACACGCTAATGTGGTTCCTTCCCGACATGAAGCCTGTATAGGGTCTCTTTGCAACGAAACTGCTAGGCACCGGAATGGCTCAGAGGTTGAATACCGGTCTCCCACGCAGAGGGCCCAGGTTCGAACCTCGTTCCATCCTGGAATTTTTTTCTTATTGTTTTTTTTTTCTTATTTTGAGCGATACTGCTTACGGACACCGGCGGCGGCGGCAGCGGCGGACAACTACGGCGCCAAAAACGGCCGGTGAAATGATCTCGTAACAGCTTTCGCTGTAAATTGCAGTAAGTCAGGCAGGCATGCCCACGCAAAGCTTCGCTTGCCCCCATTTCTTTGACTCAGGAAGGGCTCCAGAATTTCTTTCAGCACGAATTTTTTAACCTACTATCTATCTATCTATCTATCTATCTATCTATCTATCTATCTATCTATCTATCTATCTATCTATCTATCTATCTATCTATCTATCTATCTATCATCTCTCTATCTATCTATCTATCTATCTATCTATCTATCTATCTCTATCTATCTATCTATCTATCTATCTATCTATGGATTTCTGCTCGATGGCCGTTTCACTAGCTTGATATATACCAAAAGTGGTGTGGCGTATCATGAATGTATGAGGAACATGAGTGACAGGTCGTAACATAAACATCATGGCATGCATGTCGTACAATGACATGCATGACATGTATGCCATGAACATGACTGTATGACGAACATTAATGGTTGGCCATGCACAAAATACGTTTCATTACCATAGTACATAGAGTTTACATGCATACATGACAACATGCAATACTGAACTACATGTGATCATAACATGAATGCCTGTATATATGCATATATAAACTTGACACTATTCTAATTCCCACGCATGCGCATCGTGGGCAAGGCAGAAACCAGAACAAGAACACACCTGCTCCAACCCCCGCCTCCCAACAGGCTACCCCCTTTCCTGGAGTAGCATCACTTCCTTTTCCGATATGGTCAAAGAAGGGTGGACTAATGCACTTAGATGCTTCCGTGTTAATATGTAAAGCCTCAGCAGGTTCTCGTGTCGTGCGATCGTGGTGTTTAAAGATCTCCGTCGGAAATGTATATTCATTTAACTAGAACTTGAGACGCATCGTAGTCAATCAATATATTATGAATTTAGGACACGGTAAGTACACACTGGAGCCAAACGCAGGGGACTCGTTGATGTACTTGCAAGCTTTCGGCGTCACCGGAACGTTATTACCGTTTTGTAAGATTTTTTTTTTTCAAACATTTTCAGCTGGGCACCTTCGGGATTGCGTTGGAGTATAGTGTACAAGTACACTATACGTTGGAGTATGGCCAGTCAGCAACACGCCCGCACTGATCCCCTCAGGAAACAAGTTCAACATGTTGTGAGGCAATGTGTCATTGCTCATGTTTCTAGGAGGGCCGTGCATGCTGGACATGTGTCAAAGCTTGCTGAAAATCATGTCAAAGCTTGCTGAAAATGCATGGACGTCCGTTCCGGCGTGATAAAGCAGCCTTCCCGACGCGTGAATTGCAGGCGCCGAACTTCTTACAATGTGCCGAGTCAGTTGCATACAACCAACCGCGCAACGCTAACGGTATAACGCGAGTGTGAACGTTCAACAACGACGGGTAGGTCTCACGAACACGGGGAATCAAAAACACAAAGTTGTTTCACCTACAACCGTAACTGGACTTTCACAATGCGAGAAGACAGCGTGTAATCATTACTGTAGACGCTGCGTGCACGAGCCGCGTTACTTACCGATTCAGGTAGTCGAAACGAACGAAAGCGATGAACTCAGACAACCAAAATAGAAGGCGAGACAGCGCTGTCAGCTATCCACGCTTGCCGCCTGTATTTCTCGTGCGACACGAAACAATACAGTTTCACACGTAAATCGCGTGCCTTGGTGCTGTCTGCACTGTTGTGGCTGGCCGCTAAACCGCAAATACTTCGGACCACGCTTGCGCTTCCGCGGGGTGGCTTCTGCCATCGCGGAAATGCGCAGCTTCGCACAGCAAGCCTCCCGATTCAACGTACCCAGCTGACGGCCCCACAGTTACCCGCACCGAGAGAAGAACGCGAGCGCACGTGCGCTACCGCTACCGTGAAAGGGGTTGAGTCGGCCGCGCGAATGTTCAGAGTTTTCCGGCAGAGCCGCAGCGCGGCTGGCGCGGCGCTGTCGTCGCGCCGCAAGCTTGAGCTTGGTTTCCCTATAGGCCTCCAACGCTCAAGTTTGCGCAGCGCCGTCCGCCGCCCCAGCGGAGAGAGGGGAAAACTCCGGTAGCTCGGACGGGTTCGCTCTTGCTTGTTTTCCCATTGCGCGCGCGGAGAACGTGCTCCCCGGAGCTTTTATCTCGCATTTTTCACGCTATGGGTGCCGTTCCTTCGCCGTACTCGAAAGCAGGCATGCAGTCTTGCTGCATTGTGAACTGTCACAAAAGTTTTAAAATGACGAACAGCCGAAACTGCTCGTCAAGTTCTACCGTTTCAATGCGAGGAGTAGAGGCGTCAAGAGTGGATTATGGCAATTCGCAGCGATGCTTTCGCGGTCTTGTCCCCTTGAAGCAATTTTTGTCGTACACAGTATTACGAACTATTAACGGGGAGAAAACGCGATGATCGTGCTCATTTGAAAAAGAAGTGCGTTTGTGGACCGGAGCTACAACAAATAGACAGCCGCTGTACATATCGAGATTGCGCGCTGGCTTTCCGAGTCAACCATTTGTAATGTGACAGCAGTGGAGCATGTGGGCTTATTACACCAGAGTTTAAATAACTTACCGTGGGTACTAAGTGTTTAATTCAGCTGATTGCGGTACATTTCCCGTCGCGGCTCCCTGTAAACAGAATTAAGCTGCATGTTTGCACTGAGCGTTTATATTGACCTTGCATGCGACACGCCGTGATTGCTTAGCAGGCATGAAGTGTTGCGCTGCTAAGATCGTGTTCATGGGCTCTATTCACGCATACGGCAGCTGCATTTCGATGGGAGCGGAAATGCAGTAACACCGGCGTTCTTAGATTTACGTACGCGTTAAAGAACCCCAGGTGGCCGAAATTAATCCGAAGTCCCCCACCACGGCGTGCCTCGTAATAATGTCATGCGTTCGGCACGTAATGCATGCGCGTGAGCCGCGGGCAATATATAGTTGCCGCTTTGGAAACGAGCTCAAAAAAGAACCCAAGGCGGCAATTAAATTTTCGATGGCTTCGCGAATTCAGATGCGCATATCATTCGGGCACCAAATCTCGGCATAATCATAAGCATGCGCGATCCCAGTGGGTATTGTATAGTATCAGGGGCGTAGCCAGAAATTTTTTTCGGGGGAGTGGGGGGGTCCAACCATACTTTATGTATGTTCGTGCGTGCGTTTGTACGTGTGCCTGTACATATACGCAAGCAAAATTGAAAATTTTGCTTGCGTACTACCCCCCCCCCCCCTTGGCTACGCCCCTGTATAGTATGATGCTGGCCAAGGGAGCTGTCGAAACAACCAAAGCGACATTCGAATAAGCGAACACGGTGCGTGATCAGGCGTCGATATTATTCGAAATGAAACACGCCTCTGCAAGAAACATGCACGGTCGAAGTGGGCATGAAATATTTATTTTTTTTTGCGCGTATCATTATGCTGTCAAAGGGAGCTCTAAAAAATCCAAGGCGGCATTAAACTTGCGATCCGACGTTGTCATCCTATGCAAACCTCGGCAAAAGTGAAACTCCCACGAAACTGAACACTGCGCATTGCGATGCAGCCAGTTACTCAACAGGGCAGATGTAAATTTATGCTCTTCACACTAAGCTCATAATAAATTTAAAGCCGCACGACAAACTTGGCATTCAAGCAATCGAAAAGTTATCAATAGAAAACGCACGCGAAAGCGTGCTGGATGTTTGCTGATAGCTCCGAGTAGACACGACTGCCGCAACGAATGTGCGTTTTACCGGTAACATAATTACAGAACTCGCGCAGTCACCTTCCTATTCATGTCAAAGAAATGTGCCCGTTCAGCATCGGCACGCACGTAGCGCTCGCACAAACATCATCGTCCTTGACGACCTGCTCAGTCCCGAAAAGGTGGTCGATCAACCGTCCTTCTCTGGTGAGATTCCCACCGTGAAGACGTTTTTTCCATCTCTGGGATCTTTCTAAACCTTCAGAGCAAGCGACACATGAAGCTGCACGTGCACGGCGAGCAGACAACAGCGCGTGCAGGGTGCGCGAACGTGCGGAGACAGCGCTGTCAAAAGGCAGGTGCGGAGAGAGAAGCGACCGGTTTTCGCAAGAAAGGCGGCGAAACGCGTGCAACGCAGCGCCCCCTGGCCGAGCTTGGGAGGCCTATACCATCACGCTAATCCAAACCAAAAATAGCTCTGCGACGCGCGCCTGCCTCACCTGGATGTAACACCGCGTTCCCCGCTCACGTGCTGGCCCCGAGAAAAATCGCGGCCGGGCTACCGGGGTGGCACGACGCGCTTTGCTTTTCCCTCTAGTCCGGCCGTGGTGTTCAATGACATTTTAACAGGCCGCGGGATGGCGACCAAGTTCTGCATCCAATATGCGACGCTCTTCTGGCTATCACACCTCGTTCTCTGATTACGCTTTCACCGTTAACTACTACAGCTACAACAAGGGTTTGTTTAATCATTTAACATGGACGTTAGTCGTCGAGATGGAGATGTACCACCAATCATCAAAATGAGTGCATCCACGTTAAACGGTGCTATAGCTGCCCGACATCAATATACATTGTGCAAACTCTCTTATATCACTGTACAGCAAATATTCAGTTACTTCTGTAAGGGCACGCTTTACTTTCGTGTTATTCCGATTCCTATGACGGAGGGATCAACCATTTTTGCATTACTCGTGTTGACGCCGACGTCGATGGTCGATTCCACTTTTGATGAGTCACCTATGGCTTTCGCTTTAAGATGGAAATTATTGGGAGCCATCTTAAGTATGTTGCGAAGGGTTTTCAAGGAAGATTGCTATACCGAATCCTCCATGTTTCTGATGAACGTCCCAGCGTGGTGTTTTAGGCTATTTTTCAAAGGCACTAAATTTTCAATGGTTTATCTTAAGAGATCACGGACCGATACCGCATGCCTGATTGTCATAGCTAATAAAGGCGCCACCTGCATCGTTTTCTATACTTGATCACTAAGATTGTTCGATACGGAATAGCCATTATATGGTACTTAGATATGTTTTATGTTTTTTGGCCTCCCTAATAATTTTTGTAGCCAATCGGTTATCGAAGGTTTTGGCGGCAACAGTGTGAATAGCGGCGGTTGCCTGCTACGCTTGGTGCAACTATACAATACGCCTCAGATGTTTTTGGGCTTCTCTCGCAGGAGAAAAGTCATTAAAAATTGCACATTAGTATGTCGCTAATGAACGCGTTCTCCTAGCAGGTAATCAGAATATAAAAAATTATTGTAGTTTCACATCCTCTATATAAAGGGTGCCCCAGCTATCTTTAGCCAGAGCTTCAAAATGTGCCAACGTGGTCAATGATGACGCCACCAAATGTACGTTGCTGACTATAACCTGGAGTGAGTCAGAGTAGTTTTTGTGTTCGGATTAATTGATTAATTAGGCCACTTTAATTAAATACCTTTTGAAGCAACGAAGCTGAGCAAGCATTTCTATTGACGAAGTTGTACGTTGGTTTGTAAAATGTTCGACTAGACAGTTTCTAGCTTTCTATCCATTAAGTATTAGTGTTTTTATGCCTATTACAGATGCCCGCGAAAAAAAAAGAAAGCCAGGTCACACGCCCGTTTGCGCGCCAGTGCGCGCGATGATTCTAGTGCTCTCTAACATTCCGCATGCAAACGACCATAATAGCATTTGCCCGGTAGTGATGCCTCGACAGGTCAGCGACCATGGTGGTGGCTGTGCGACGAACACGTTTCGCTAGCGGAAACACGAGCGATATCCGCTGCGTTTGCTTATCACTGTCATGAACCGGCGCGAGGGAAGCGTGTCGTTTGTACGCGGAATGTTAGGGAGCACTAGAATCACGGCGCGCAGAGGCGCGAAGTCGGCAATGTCACGTGGTGTGCTTTGTTTTTTGTATTGCGCGGGCACCTGTAGAAAGCAGAAAAACACTAACACTTAAGTTATAGAAAGCTGGAAACGGTCAAGTCGAACGTTTTGCAAATCAATGTACAACTTTCGCATTAGAATTGTTTGCCCAGCTTCGTTGCTTTAAGAGTTAGTTAATAAAATGTGACTGATTAAGCAATTAATCAGGGCACAAAAAAATAGTCTGATATACTTCAGGCAACAGTAAGCAACATGCATTTGGTCGTGTCCTTGTTGCATGTGTCAGCAAATTTTTAAAGTCCCGCTAAAGACAGCTGGGACATCCTTTATATGTACGACGATTAAAAAAAGATGTCGCTACTTGCGTTGTTGCGTCTGTACACCTCCAAGTGACGCAGTATTGCGCAAACTGTATTATATTTACGGACAAGGTAAAGCTCCACACCGGTATTCAGGCCATCGTTCGGAGGCTTCGTATTGTAGTTCTTGTAATGAGATCGCAACCCGCTAGTGGGCCAGTAAGTAGAGGCGCGACTCTCATCACTTACTAAAGCGACAATCAAAAACCGCTGACAGCGCAGTGTATAAAGTGTTCTCAACTTGAACAGATAAGGTAATCTAATTAAGCTGATTCAGAAAGAAACAAAGACACTTTGAGACATTTCCTTCAAGCGAAAGACGGTCGCAAATGAGAAATCCTCAAGCACACGCTTCTGTGCCTACGCCTTTGCTGCTATATTATAAAGATCTACGATAACAAACTTATGAATGTATCGAATTAAGAAAAAGGGGGAACTGTCTGAGAGGCTCGTTTTCTATATTATACACAACCAATGAAAGCAACACACAATTAAGCCAAGGAACACATAGGGGACACTATGACTATTTTCACTGTAGTTTAATAATTCTCACCTTAATTAAAAATGAATAAAGTGGACGAGAAATCACCCTTTCTGTCACTGGAATCCGAACCTACAACCTTCGAGTTACTGGTGCGATGCTCCACCATTTGAGCTACGACGGACGGCGCTCGCTCGTCCCCTTTTTAAGGTATTTATGTGTGCTTAATATCTGGGAGTGTGAGCCAGCGGCCACTCGTAGCCCAGGCGGCGAATGTAAAGCAGTTTAATATTTTTCTGGGGTTTAACGTCCCAAAACCACGATATGATTATAAGGGACGCCGTAGTCCGTGGCCTCAGTAGAGGTCTCCGGAAGTTTCGACCACCTGGGGTTCTTTAACGTGCACCTAAACCTAAGTACACGGGCCTCAGACATTTACGCCTCCATCGAAACTGCAGCCGCTGCGGTCGGGATTCAATCCCGCGACCTTCGGGTCTGCAGTCGAGTGCTATAACCACTAGACCACCGTGGTGGGACAACACTCTTAATTGTCTTCGGGTTTAATTGCAATGTATCGAGGGAACTTTAAGACACATTGGACGGTATCGTATTGGATACAATAAATGTGACAGTATCTGCTATTTGTATCTGAAATACTTGTTGCCCAAATATGTTGCATCGTATTGCGATAGAATTTGGAAGCATCTTTGCCCAGCCCTGGTGGCCATTGCATGGACTCGGCGGGTGCAGCGAAACAATCGCGTACCTTTACTGCGGGTACGCGATTGTTTAGTGTACCCGCAGAAGGGCAGCCACTCAGCCTCACAACGCTTACTCGAAAACCGGTCACTCACGAAAAGTTAATGGTTAGGACATTGGCCTATGCAGCCTTCAACGGGAGTTGCCACAAAGGCATTACTGGGGTTTCATAGTGATATGAGACAGAACGACGGATTGTGACTCTGGATTGATATTGTTATGTTTTATTCGTTGAATGTTGCCATGGCTATAATGACTCTGTGGTGCATTTCACAGGTTCTTCCCCTTGCTTCATTCTTTCATACCCCTTTCCACTTCTTAATTACAGGATAGCCAACTGGAGACCTCATTTTGTAAACTTCTCAGTATTTCCTTTACTTTTAGCTTGCACTCTCCGAACGGCATGCCAACGCTATGTTCGTGGCTTCTCGGTGTGCGGCACGCAGTGCGAATGCGTGGCATCTTGATATGAATTCGCATTTACCTGAGATCACTTGCTAATGGTCACTGCTGTTCCTCCCCAAATAACTCTTACCCCAAGAGCTGTCTAGTGCGTGCTGTAAACATAACAAATTACCAGTTCGCAGGTCGACGCAATTATTTTAGTAAAACAGGACGAGTAAAATATACACGAATAATTTTAAAAGTAAAGGTGAACCTAGATGAACAACATTTCGCTCACGGTACAGCAGCGTGATACAAAACTCAAAGATAAACGCTAACTACGCGCTCACCCGTGGAGAAAACATTAATTTTTTCTCCTGAAGCAGAAAAAAGATACTTAACTATCGATTGAGGCGATTCTGGGCAGCGGCTGTGATTTAACAGGGTGAACGAAATGTACAAAAGAAACACCAGTTTCTGAGAGTTTCTCATGGAGCGGGGATGAATTTTTCACAGGGAATACCTTCAAGGCACCGTGGATGTGTAGGATCATAATTTGCTCCTTGTTCTTGTACGTCACGTACTTTGTGTTCTATGATGGTTTTATTTGGGGTTTCCTGCCGCCTACAGTACATTTATGCACACGTTTAATCTGCAAAATTTGTTAAATGCACAGTACTTTAGCTGCAGGGTGTTCCAGGGCACAATCCTCTATTGTAAGTACGTTTTACAGCCAAGCTGTATGTCTCTAGGCTGCCTCTGTGTGTGCAGAATCCCATAGCGCAGGTAGGTGCCAGAGAAATTGGGCAATCCCCCATACTAACCACATGTCCATTAAAAAGGATGAAGGGAAAACTCGGGCGGCAAACAACAATTAAGGTCGTGCAGGAAACGCCAAGCGCATGCAGGGAGCCAGAGAAGACAACCCACGTCGCAGCAAAAGGTGCATGCTGCTCAAATGGAAACAGTTAAAAGCAGAACACATTACATTCATGAGACACTTTCTGTACCGATATTTCATAATTGGTTGCAGGGTGCGTGATCTGATAAATTCACTGTTTTGTGTGACATCTTTGTTGTGTGCTATTTCTGTTTTCGGCGTAATTATTTTCCAAGTGTTTGTGTTTATTTCAACATTGCTCGCCTTTTCATTCTGCTCAGTTCGTAACTATATAATATTACATTGTTTTACAATCCTTTGCTAAAGTTTGGCTAGATATGGTATGACAACGCAGCGAACAATACGATTGCGTAATAATATTGTTCAGCGGTTTTTAATATTTTTCTGTATTATCTCCAAGTAATCTTTACAGAAGGTCCTCACCACCACGTCTACCGCTTTGCGTTAGTAACAGCACCGAGAAGTACGATGCTAGAAGTGTTAAGCAAGAACATAGGTATCAAAGCTGCAACAGCACCAGGCCTCACTGCATGGAAAGATTGTATCTCCACACGGCCACTCCCGTATAGCAGCAGGCCAGAAAGCGCGAGACCACTTTGTCACGCTAATGGACTGTCAGCTCGCTTGATCCTAGACAACACATCGACGCATTAGCAAATCAGGTTATCACAGTCGTTTAGTTGTCGCCACGCAGTCGTCTACCAGTCAGCTCTGTTAACGCAACGGTTACAACGTACGAGCTATGGCATTAGAAGCGCCTCGTTGCTCGTGAACTCTCCGAGGTGCTTTACGGTGCAGTTATGTAAAATCAGAAAAATTGGCCTTAGCAATCTTGATCGACTATAAGTCTTTCGGTAATGCCTCATCAAAACCTGAGGGTGTGATTAACGGCGAACGAGTAAGATCCAAGGGAACGGTAGAGCTGGTGCTGACACTACTACTCTATCAGATTACTGAGGCGTTCTAAATTGAAGCATCTCCTAATCTGCAGCAGATAATGATCGAACAGCGAAATGCGCTTGCGTCGTATCTAAAGGTACACGAATTCTTTTATTCATATTGCTGTGATTAAGAACCGTTGTTCCCTTAAAAAACATAACAAATGGTGGCATTAGCGAGTTTTAGTATAGCGGAAAACAGCAAACGCAAGGATTTAGCGTTAGCGTTAGCGTTGCGTGCTCCTAACTGCGCATGAGCAGAACGTAAACGTAGCCCGAGCTCTTACGTACGAACGCTATTTCTGGAATATAGCGTTCAACGCTAACGCACGCAAGAGATCCCGTACGTAGGGCAAGATGGCGGTGCCTGTTGAAGCGAGAGCCGTCCACTTCGAATCTTTGTAGCCGTCGTCCTGCATTATTAAACTTATTCATTCCCTAATAAAGTTCGTGTTTGATTTAGATTTGAGTAATGAGGCTTCGCCAACCGTGTACCGCCGATAAAATAGCTCCGTTTTTGAGATACAAAGTAAATTTGCGCTGCAGAAGGCTTAGCAATATTTGTTTGCAAGGTTCGCTCATGTTTTCTGTAGCAGCGCAGAGATGGCGACGCTGTCTTTAGTCGCCTCTTTCCAAGATACGGCCATACGGCCACAAGTCAAGCAGATACATGTCAAGCGTCGTTTCCCTTCATGCCTTTAGCGGCAGTGCATGAATGTGACGCGTGATGCGTCCCAGCTTAAAAAGGCCAAGTAATAGGGGTCTTGACGAGTTCTCGAACGCGGCATGTCGACAGAAACCAGTGTGTCAGAACTCAACACTTCTGCAAACGCAACATGGAGACGCAACAGTGGTGACTTTGGATCAGCTCGACTTGGTGGCGCTTTTGTGGATTCTACAGTGCATTTAGTGTTTTTATGTCTAGATGGCGCCGTATGTGCTTGCGTTAGCGTTAGCGGGAATGCCTTCCGCTGTACTAAAAGACCACCAGTTGGCACGCAGCGCGTTCTGTTTTAGCGTTAGCGTTGAGACGCACGCTAACGCTAACGTAAGCGTTTCCCGCTATACTAAAACTCGCTATTATATCGTAATCCCCTAAACGTACAGCGCTGCCGGGTCTGTGAAGCATAATTTGAGCAATGTCTTTGTCGGTATGAACTTGTTTATCGGCTTTACAGCGAAAGCTGTTATGAGATCATTTCACCGGCCGTTTTTGGCGCCGTAGTTGTCCGCCGCCGCCGCCGCTGCCGCCGCCGCCGCCGCCGCCGGTGTCCGTAACCAGTATCGATCGAAATAAGAAAAAAATTCCAGGATGGAACGAGGTTCGAACCTGGGCCCTCTGCGTGGGAGCCCAGTATTCAACCTCCGAGCCATGCCGGCGCTTGAAACTGCTTTGCAAAAAGGTCCTATACAGGCTTCATGTCGGGAAGGAACCACATTAGCATATGCAATATAGCGTGGTAGAAGAGTAAAATAAGCACCAAGCGTCGCACAACGCGAATTCTGTAACGAGGCGTCACACAATGCGAATTGCGCAACGAGTAGGTTGTGAAATCCTTCTAACCCATTACAATGACATCTGCCATAATTCTTCGTCGTCATCAGGCACAGCATCAACAACGTGCGCATAATGCCTTACATGCGTTTAGCAGGTACCACGGATCTCCGTAAAATGACGAAAAATGGCACAGTGCCTGCTGCCCTACTTCTCAAAAATTAGAATGATTTAGAGCGTAGTGGGTTCCTCGCAAGTGCACTTGTATTGGTTGCCAAGGAAGCCTATAAGCGCAGATCTATTTCCTCGGGGTCTCAGTAAAATTACAATGCTTTATAGCATAGTGGGTTCCTCGCAAGTGCACTTGGATTGGTTGCCCCCCCCCCCCCGTCTCTCTCCCACGTCAACGCATGTTATACAGCATGACGGGAGAGGGAAATAGCGAGCGGGCGTCACCCAATGCAAATTACCTAACTGGTGGGCCGTTTAAAGCTTCCAACCCATTACAAAGGGCTGAGCCATAATTTTTCATCGCCATCAGTCGTCGCGTCAACAAAGTGCACATAATGCCTTACAGACGTGTAGCTGGTGCCTCGCTTCTCCGCAGAATGACGAATAATGGCTTAGTAGGTGCTTCCCAACTTTACAAAAATTGTGATTTATGGCGTAGTGGGTGCCTTTCTGGTCTACTTGTATTGTAGCCCCAAGAGAGCTTACAACGGGATCTAGAAACGCCGCTCTTCCAGCTTTCGCTGTGACTGTGCTGCGGTTTCAGCGCAGGCCTGGCGTTTTTTCTTTTGAAACGTCGAGAAATCGCACACCGCGTGGTGTCTGCCCCAAGACGCACGCCATTGTTGAAAAGCTAGCGCGAATTCCAGTCATGAAATTTTGCTCTCCTGCTTATAGAGCATTACCGAGATCGTTTCTTTCGTTTGTTTCGGGGGGGGGGGGGGGGGGGGGGGGAGGGAACGTAACTGGCAGCAGGAGCTACTATTGGTGCAGAGCAAAGCATTCGAACCTTGTAGTCGGAAATCAAGCCAAACTTCCTCAAACTTCAGTTCTTTTTACGAGAAAATACCGTTAACAAAGTAGGATAAGTAGCGACCTCCGAATCGCGTCGGAAGTACCACCAACGGTCCGAAACACTGCCGCTCAGGCGTCCCAAAGAATTACGTTATCGTTACGTCATCGCCACCATCTTGAAACTGAGCCTGATTGAGCCGCCAACCAGAAGTGCGATAACTGAAGGCGAAATCGGCGCTCGAGTCGATGGCGAGTCAAAATGAAAGCAGCCAATGGCAGCCCGCCGCCGGGCCGGCAAAGCCGTGCGCCCCGCGCCGGCCGCCGAGACCGCGCGCAGGCCGCAACGCTAGTTTTGAATTTCTCGAAAGTTCCGTTGTAACATGAAGCGAGCGTTGAGCGCGGGCACCAGGCTGTCCGTGCAGGCAGGCTATGCTTGGGGGACACCTGCAAGTCTCTCGTTGAGGTTGGCGGATCATTGTTCGCTGTTGAGACTTATTGGAGCGGTCGTTGTGGTCAGCCGTGCTCCGCCGCCGCCACATCGGAGCCCATCGTAGTCGCCGGCCTTGACGTGAAGTTTCGTGATGTTCCTTTACAAGAAGCGACCGTTGACCGGCGTGTGAAGTTTTTGCGGTGTTTGCGTGTTGTGCTCTCTTGCCGCCGTTTAATTACACGTTTCTTAGTCTCTGTGTATCTCAACTTGCACTATACTGAAACGACGAAACTACGTTTGCGTGATGTGACTGCGTAATTTTTCTCGTTTTCAATTCAGTTTGCAACTGCTTTTCTGCAGGACGTAAACGTTTTCTGAATTATGGAGAAGGCCACAAGTGACGCGTTTGCCCAAGGAAGGGTTAATAACTATAATCTGCGCTCTGCGAAGTCTCGATCCGCAACTTCAAGTGCACCAGCTTTCTACTCTGCCCCCAGTGCTTTCTTTCGGTGCGTGAATGTTCATTATATGTACTTACAGCTGAAAAAGTACTCTATGTGTTTATGTATTACCTCTGTAATTACCTAAAGAAAACCGTTCGAAGAACCTTCATGTGTAGACATGAGAGATGTTTTTTTCTGGTGAGCCTTGAGTATTGCAAGTGTCCAATATGCAGAATTTTATTGTTTGCGTTTATCTCAATGAAGTGCTCAGTGTACATGGCATGACATTCTCACTTCAGGGACGTTACCTCACAGCTATGCATTGTATTCGCGGTGAAAGAAAAGCTGTGTAGTAGACTTATTTCACCTGGCCATTGGGTAATACGCGTTTCTTCGAATGTTATATGTGCTGCTGCATAAACGGACCATCGCCTTCATGCCGTTGCCGCCATCTAACTGTCAAGTAGTGTTCAAGTGCGAAATAATGTGTATTTCCCTTTTTAGTGCGATGTACTGCTTACTCTGCTAAATCTGCTTTTTCATCTTGTTTATCAGTAGTGAAGGTATCCAGCAATCTATGTATATTTGTGCAACATCTGAGCATATATATATATATATATATATATATATATATATATATATATATATATATATATGCTCAGATGTTGATAATTATTCCATTATTATTCCATATTTAGGTATTTTGCGCATCTTTATTGTTTTTGCCATGCACTGACATTTCGCCTACATTTCTTTAAATTTCATGACTCTGTCACATCAGAAGCTCTTACGCACTTTGGTCAGTATTGTACTAAACAAACATCGTGTTACTTATATGAGTATACGTCAAAGGGCCTGAATTTTCAGTGTGTTCGATTTTTAATTTCCAATTTCTGAACATTACAATGAACTTTTGTGCTGTCTAATCATGGACACACTGTGCATTCTTTCTCTTCTTCTCCGGAACTTGTATCGTGCCCCATTATGTGCGAATCTTGAGTTTTGGAAACGGAGCAATAAAACAAAGTCACAGATATGTTGTGGGTGGAAGTCATCCCTTATGCTCTGGATCATGCAGGCTGCGTGCATTGAAACGCACTGCGCACCACGAGTGGACAGAAAAACATGAATGCACGACCAAGCACAGCACGCGCGCACGCGTAAAAAAAAACGCGCCACGCACACACACAAAAAAAAAAGCCGCGCGGCGTGAAAGAAGAGAAAGGAGCCGCCAAGAAAGAAGGCAAAAAAAAAAAACGGCACCCGACATGAGAGAGGAAAAAAGCAAGCGCGCTCGAAAAAGAAAAAAGAACGGCGCGAGGAGTGCGAGGGAGGAAGAGGGGGGAAGGGGGCGCGAGAAGAAGCGAGCGGCTGTTGTTACTGTTGCCCTGATGACGTAAAAACGCAATCGTTACGTAACCGCTGCGTCATCGCCGCCATTACAGCGCCGCCACTCGCCAGGGCCGTAACTCAGCGACTTTCTTGGCGCTCTCGGCGCAAGCGTCGCAGAACGTTTGAATTACGCGTCCCTATGGGAGGTATACGAAGAGACCTACCAGTGGTACCACCCAGTAAACAGTTACGTGGTTATGTTTGCAAGTCAATTCGTTGCACTGTTGCTGTTCATATTAAAGACGATAGTCTTTCCCTTAAACGCAGAAATTTTGGTCTGTCTGTCACCCGATTCAGCGACCCGGACAAAGTTGAACCACTTGCTTACCGCCCACCCATCTTGAACTGGTACGGGAGAGAGAGAGAGAAGAAACATTTATTTATGTCATGCCTTGGAGTGGTTAGGGTGGGTGGTGCCCCTCTTCCAGGGCCCCACTGGCTACAGCGGCTCGCCGGGCCTGGTCAAGGGTCGCCAGTTGGCTTCCCATTTCCAGTTCCGTGAGCCGCGCCTCCCACCACCAATTCAGGAATCGTTACACAGAGGCGAGATGGCAGCCTCCGGACGTTGTGTACACTGATATGTTATGTGTTCCAATGTCGGTGTTGCACCGCACCACGGACTGTTCATACTTGTAAACGTTGTCGATCAAAAAGTGAATATTACGCATATCTGAGGCGCAACACCACTAGGTAAGTATTAGGTGGTGCGCTTCTTTAATAGAAAATTTATAGATACGTAATTCTAAAGACCCTAGGTTCTTAGGCTTGCGCTGAAAATGCCTATGCGCCGACGAACGCCCTTTGACACTGAGGAAGGAAACCCTCTGCACAAGCTCATGTTTCCCGAAGTATTGCCAGATGGCGTCCATATCTCACGCAGCGCCTCCTCTATCGTCATTACACGGCATTTGCAGCGGAGCACGCAGGTACGCGGCCAATTTTTATTGCATTAGGAATGATTTTATCAAGGAAACTTGAGTCAGAGAGAGAGGGGGGCGAAATAAAGAGAGGGGGAGAGCCACAATAAGGAGTAACTTAATGTTGCTGACGTCTCTGAGCTATGAACATGGAAAGGATTCCGCAACTGCTGGAAGTTTGAGAATCATTCATCGATGAGGCCTTCATCTGCGCTGACGCATGCGACGCCATGATGGCTTGCTGACGTGAATAGCTCGTCTTGTGGCTTGACATGCACATATGTCATTCGGTCTCGTACGGTTTTCCACTGGCTGGCTGTCTGTTTTTCGCATGTACATGAAAACCCTGCACACTAAGCAATCACAAGACTGAAACATTGTGTATACTGTTCGAAGACGGCCTGAAATTTAAAACGAATTCACCTAATGTACGGACGTCCAGAAACCCTAAGGAAAAACATTATTCGTTCCAAACCTCACATGCTACTGTAGAAAGGGCGTGGTGCCGCGGCTAACCATATCTCTGAGAGCAACTGAATAATTATAGACTTGGTCGGTTTTCTATAGGTCTTGTTTTTTGGTCGCTCTAAGAAAGCTAGAATAATTTTTTTCTTACTCTTCGTGCCATACGTTTAGACATATTTTGCAGTTTCCTTATGCGACAACTGTCGTAGACGCAAGGAAAGTTAATACAAATACCTTAAATGTAGCGCAATATATTAAGATAGCTGGGACCAAGGATTTCTATTAGTCCTCTCAAATATACCTTCGGTACGGCAATATAGTTGAACTGGCGGTGAAAGATGTATTATTTATGTTTTGCATATTCAAGTCATTATTGTGCGTGGATGAAAATGCGACTTAGTCGTGTGAAACCTGTGTGCGAATACACCAAGTGCTTCGTCTCAGTGCTGTAAATTATTTACAGAGAGGGTTCTGGAGTAAGCAGAACAAAAAAAGTTTCGCTGAGCTTCGAGAAAACCTACTTAAAGAAAATTAAAAAATTGGGGGACCCTTAAGCTTCGCCTTTAAGAGTTGAACGCGATAGCGAAATCCGGCCCCTAGTGCGCACTTCAACCACTAAGTGCATACTTATTAATGTGTATTGTTACACGCACAGACGGACGCGCGCGCGCGAATGGTACAGGTTTTGATCTAAAGCAAGAGTCGCATGGCCTCCAAGATATACGCCGCGCGCTCGCCATCTCGGAGGCCATGAAGAGTCTCACAATGCCTCACAGATGGCAGCACATTATCTAGAGTTTGCTGTTTGCTTGATCAACGCCTCCGCAAGCCGGCGTTAGCTTGATATGTTTTCCGCTAGATGGACATAGTTCGCCATTTTTGTTTGAAAGATCGTGTGTGTTTTTTAGCGGCGATAGCTGCACTATCCCGGCCTTTTTCGACGTAGTTTGATGGCCTCCCAAATGCGCCTACAAATCGCCGAATGGGCTCGTTTTCGTCGTGACACCTGCCGAACAAAATGCATTAGGAGACTCCTTCCACTACATGGCATTTATGTAGTGTTTTTTTTTTCCGCAGCAGCTGCAAGTAACATCGTGGCTTTGTGGTAGGACACCTGCTTGCCACGCGAACGGCCCGGGTTCGATCCTCAATGGGACCGAAGATATTATTCTTTATTTCATTCGCTTCTTTCTCGATTTTTCGGTCACGGACGATTTTTCGCTCACAACCAACGGTGCCGACGCCGACGGCGGAATTTCTGCGACACGAGCTCTCTAACGCTATCGCGTTAAAACATTCCTTCTCACTGTGTCCACGTTTCGCCCAAGTGATGTGTTTTTGTCATTTTTCCCATGTTGAAGTAGAAATTCACTAAAACGCATCGCTCGTTTTTTTTTTTTTCGTTTTTTCTCTTTTCTTTTCCGTTGTTTCTTTTATAGAAATAATGAGTAGGAGAGGTCGGCATGGTGGCTACGGCTACTCCTTCTCGCTTAGAAAACTAAGCATATTATAAAAAAGCACTAGAATATGGCACAAATTATTTCGCCCAATTACACACAGAATGCGGAAACACGGCACAATCCAACAGTACATTAAGGAGAATGAGTTCACTTGTACACGTATAAAGTTGAATGTTTTGTATGGCTTCTCATACACAGCAAAACAGAGAACACAAATAATTACACTAAAATAACACACAAAGTAACGACATTACACAATTATTCCGATAGCAGTTATATGGACACCCTCGGCGGGTTTTTGCCGTCGCTGTGACCGTCATGTTCCGTACAGAGACTAAATCGATAACATCGCACCCTGCATCGCATGTTGTACGCGCAAGCACTGGGTACGAACGCGGCTGATGCAGAGATAACACGATCCGGCCATCTCCGTCGCACGAACGCCACATGCGATAACATCAACCCGCGTGCGAGGACTGCCGTCGATGAGTCCTCAAGCAGAGAGGAAACGCCCCGCCTGTCTCTCGTCGAGCGATGGAGCATGAAAGGACGCCTGTGGGGCGGGATCAAGAAGCAAGTGCGAACTTTTATCATGAGGGCACGGTTGCGAGCGCTGGCGCACGCCGTCTCGACAGAAATCAGTAGACGGCTCAACGCTTTCCTCGCGTTGTAACGACAGACAGCACAAAAACCACTTCGCTTTCTGGAGCAGCCGTATTGGAGCAGCCTGTAGCATCACTTCACCAGCATTTTGCAGTCTTACGCGACATTAGATCCAAGAGTTAGCTGCCAGCCTTACTTCGTATAACATTGCACTTTGTTGCTATCTCATTCATTGCTGCACCTCTGCGGCGAAACTGATTTTTAACATACAACATTTATGTCACTCACTCGGTGTTTAGGTCAAACTCAAGTTTAATATTTCAGAACCTATATATTTCTTCGAAAAGCCTTTTCTCTCCTCTGGTAGAGCGTATGTCCCATCCTCCTAAGCGCACGAAAGCAGTTTAATTGAACACGCATCTCCTACTGACGGACAACGCTGTGTGTGTGTGTGTGTATGTGTGTGTGTGTGTGTGTGTTTGAGTGTGTGTGTGTGTGTGTATGTGTGTGTGTGTGTGTGTTTGTGTGTGTGTGTGTGTGTGTGTGTGGGTGTGTGTGCGCGTGTGTGTGTGTGTGCGCGTGCGTGTGTGTGTGTGTGTGTGTGTGTGTGTGTGTGTGTGTGTGTGTGTGTGTGTGTGTGTGTGTGTGTGTGAGTACGTGTGTGTGTGTACGTGTGTGTGTGTGTACCGCTAACTACCGCACGCCTCCTTTCTTGCCGGATCATGGCTGCTTGCACCTCTTAGTGCAAGCTGGACAGCGCTACCTTTGTACCCCGTAAATTCTATGTTTGCCTTTGGTGTCTAGCGTTGTGCCTAGCATTATGTGGTCTAGCACTGGCGTAGCGCCGCACCATAGGTGTGTGTCCGTATATTTTATTCGATAAACATTAGTGAAGAATGTGAAGGTTGCAATATGTGCAGCTTTGAAGATTCCGCAACATGACCGGTTCTTTAACAAAATGGAGTATGTGGCTAAGGAATTTTACAGCTCAGCTGAGAAACACTTCTAAAAAAAGTCACAGTTTCGCCGCAAGGGCGAAGCAATGAATGCGATAGCAAGAAATTAATGCTATACGAAGTGAGGCTCGCCAATGGATACTCTCAGTTTGAACAGCGTTCCTGTTGCAAAGGCGGCCGAAGCAGCGAAGGAAACTAGCGTGCTTCAACTGTCGAGCTGTGACACTTGATAGCTCGCGCTCATCTTCTGTTGTTCGTTTAGCGGCGTCCCTTCAGCTCGAGTGACTTTCGTACGCTCGGTAACATGAGCGCGGACATCACGGTGAAAGCGTGAAACATTCCTATTCCCCTCACCGCGAGAAAACCGCGCGAGCAGACAACGGAAGGGCAATGTTCTCGCTGCGAAAATATAAGAAGCAAGCGAGCTCGACGACGACTTTTAAATGCGCCCGTCGTGCTGCTAGCGCCATCTCGCTAGTAATGAAGAAACGCTTATTATCGCCTGCCGTCTCTGAGTCCGTCCATCGGTAAAGGAGGAGAAGGAGAGAAAGGAAAGGCAGGGATGTTAACCAGTCTAGAAGGACCGGTATGCTACCCTACACTGGGGGAAGGGATGGGGGAGATATAAAGATAGAGAGAGAGAGAGAGAAGGAGAGCACGCACGCACAAAAAGTCACACACATTTCACGGTCATCATAACGACGTTAGTCTATAAGCGACGATGCAGGTCTGATGCCTTCAAGAAGTTTAGCACTGCCTTCGTCGCCTTCACCCGCGATGACCTATCAGGACGACATTCCAGAATGGTTCCTGCCGTCATCGGTCTGGGATCTATGCGAGCAAGAGCGACGACGAGGGATTTCCTCTGCGCATTGTAGCGAGGACAGTCGCAGAAGATGTGCTGTAGTGTCTCCTCGCTACCACAGTTGTCACAAAACGGGTTGTCAGCCATTTGGATTCGAAAGGAGAATGACTTTGTGAAAGCCACTCTTAGCCATAAACGGCAAAGCAGAGTGGCATCATTTCGGCGTAGTCCCGTAGGTGTCTGAAGACGCAGATTGGTCGGGCAGTGGCGGTGGTGGTTGTGCAGTCTGCTTACTGTGTTATAAGTGGAGGAAGTCATTTCTTGTGCAGCCACTCGAAGTTGGCTAGCAGCATCGGTCCTTGATAGGGGTATCGTCTCGATCCTGTCACCTTGAAGAGCTGATCGAGCAGCATTGTCGGCGTGTTCATTGCCTATCAGGCCGCAGTGACTTGGCAGCCACTGAAATGTCACGTGGTGTCCTTTCTCTAACGAAGTGTGGAGGAGATATCTAACCTCGAAGACCAACTGCTCGTATGGTCCGTGTCGCAGGGCTGATAGCAAAGATTGTAGCGCTGCCTTCGAATCGCAGAAGACTGACCATCGTTGGGGCTGTTCACGGTTGACTACACAAAGTGCAGCGCGAAGAGCGGCAAGTTCTGCTGCTGTTGATGTCGTTGGGTGGCCTGTCTTGAAAGTGACGCTGATAGCTTTCGCTGGGACGGCCACTGCTCCGGACGAACACTGGGGGGTAGTTGACCCATCAGTATAAACATGCACATGATCTGCGTACTTGTCGTGTAAAAGAATCAGAGACAGCTGTTTCAGCACTGGAGATGAGAGCTCAGATTTTTTTCTGATTCCCGGGACGTTGAGGTGCACTTCAGATTTAATGAAGCACCAAGGAGGTATCGCTGGCTTAGATACGGGGCTGAAGCCTGACGGAAGGTGGGCAGAATGGTTCGCAGTCGTTGCACAATACGATGCCCGTGGTCTTTCTGAAGGCAATGTTGCAAGGTGGTGGCAATCGGCCCGGGAAAAATGCCTAATATGAGCTCTCAAGGCTTCAACCGCAATGTGCGTTTGCATAGGGTGGTCCCGTGCGATGGAAAGAGTCGCTTCAGTCGACGCGCATTTTGGCAAGCCAAGGCAAACTCTGAGAGCCTGAGCTTGTACAGCCTGCAGAGTGCGAATATTTGTCTTGCATGTATTAGTCAATACAGGCAGACTATATCTCAAAAAACCGAGAAATAGTGATCTGTACAGTTCCAGCATTGCGTCGACCGACTTCCCCAGGTTTTTCCACTCAGGAACTTGAACAGCTGGGAGATTGCTGTCAGGCGCTGTTTCATGTAAGACACATGCGGGCTCCAACGAAGGTCTCTATCTATGATTATACCCAGAAATTTGTGGTTTCGGGCATAAGCAATGGTCCGTCCTTCGATAGAAATGGCATAGTGCGTCATTGGTTTACGTGTGAAGGCGACTAATGCACATTTTTCCGGGGATATTTGAAGGCCTTGCTTCCCGAGATAGCTCGCTGTCACACTTGCAGCTTTTTGAAGCCTCGCTCGTATCTGGAGGCGTGTGACGGCTGATGTCCAGACACATATGTCGTCTGCGTATATAGATGTCTCGATCGTGCATGGTAGGGATTCGGCAAGACCAATGAGAGCGAGATTGAACAGAGTAGGACTTAGTACTCCGCCCTGAGGAACGCCCCTGCAGGTATAGTGTCGTGTGGTTGGGCCGTCGTCGGTTGACACAAAGAAAGATCTAGCTGTCAGGTAGCTAGCAATCCATCGAAAAACTCGACCACCCAGGCCAACCATCTCAAGGGCGTCGAGAATGGCCTCGTGTAGCACGTTATCGTATGCGCCTTTTACATCTAGGAACAAGGCTGCAGACAAACGCTTGCGTGATTTCTGATGTTGGACATACGTTACGAGATCAATGACATTATCAATAGATGAGCGACCACGTCGAAAGCCAGCCATGGAGTTTGGATAAACCTTGTAATGTTCGAGATACCACTCGAGGCGGCTGAGGATCATCCGTTCCATTATCTTTCCCACGCAGCTGGTATGTATATAACGCTCGCCGTTAGCTATGTGGAGGATCTGCGTTTCGTGGCGTAGTGGATAGCGCCAATCGCTGTGGAGCAAGAGGTCCCTGGTTCGATTCCGCGCTTCGGAAGCATTTTTCTGAATTATTTTTCTTTGGGGCTTTTATATATATATACATACTTATACATATACGGTGCATGACGGCGGCGACGGCAAAATTCAGCCGAGACTGTCCATATAATTGCTATCGCAATAAAAGGTAATGCTGGAATGTATATAACGCTTGGTAATTGCCGCGACACGCGAACTGAAATAATGGTCAGAGCTGCAGATATAGTTATAAACCAAGGAGGAAGTGCTGGTACAACTGGAAACTGTGTGTTGACTTTTTGGAAGAAATAAGGGAAGATTTAATGGTGTTTGGGGCTCATTAAGGCTGTCGAATCCACGAACATGCACTATTCCACCAGTAAAAATATGGCTGGCTTTTCCGTAATCTATAATAGATGCAAGCATCACAATTGGTACTGAAAAAGCAGATTGAATGGAGATGATGCTAGCCACAATATTATTATGCGGTCCCTACGCGATGTAGGCCTGAAAGGTTAGTGAGCCCGCATGAACCTGTTTTGAACTGAACTTTTTTCTAAATCTAGTCTCGGCGAACCACCATCCCCGCTGCTGTGGATGCCGCCACCGTAGAGTCTCGCAGCTTGGCACCATTTCCCAAAATAGGTGGCGCAAAATCGGTGCCGCAAAACTCACGGACCGCTGGCGTTGAAAACAGCATAAACCCTGTCTCAGCGCAATAAAGTGGCCATCAAGTGTATGGTGCTCTGTGTCTGCCTTTGGAACGTCGCTAGTGGTAATTGTGGCAGATATCATCGTCATGTGCACTGTAGCCAGGAATTCACTTCTCGGGGTGGTGAAGGGTGTCAATAGGAGAAACATGTCGATTGTTCAGTGTACATTTTATTGTCATATTACGAGTATGCTGTTCTTGGAGAACTAAAGAGCGCGTTTTGCGGCCGCACACAGACCCCTACGTCACGGACGCCATGTTGACATTGGAAAACGGGCCAGCTGAATAGGTGGTGCCGTCTAAGAAGTGGAAAGGAAAAGGACGGCATTCTTGCAAAGTGAACAATAACTGTATTTTACCAACAACTTCCCTAAACAGTTTGAGTCTCGTAATAAATAAAGCAGCGTTTAATTCGAAAAGTCAAGTAAGGAAAATTATCAGTAAACTTGAGTACTTTTTTTTGGTGTGGTAGCAGCCATGCTCTTCGGTTCTGTAGCTTCCACAGTGCTGTCAAGAAAAGTTGTCGCCGAATATATTCAAGACAAAACGAACAAGCTGCGATGCACCCAAGCCAGGGACTCGGCACGCCTCTGCCGCTTGCGGTGCAAACAACGAGCCTGCTCACGGCGGGAAACGAGGCGATTGGCGAAGCAGCCACTCCACTTTTGTTGCATTCGAAGTTGCAGAGATGAAAGGAACGACGTCCGACTGCTTTGTGTCGAAACATGGTTCTGTTTATTCTCCGTGAAACCTGACTATCCTTCGTTTTTGTGTTATGCTGAAAGTGATATATTCGCAGAAGTTCAGGATGGAGTGGTTGAAGGATCCCTTGCTCAGCAAATGGCTGCAATGCAAAGCGTCTGGTGGAAGGAGACAAGTTGCGGCGTGCGAGCGCTGCGGCTGTCAACTTGGCCGCAGGTATTCAAACATGAAAACTCATGCGAACAGCAAGAAGCGTAGGGAACTGAATGGCAGTTGTTCAATCCAGAAGCAACTGGGCATCACTACAAGGCGGCAAGTCCAACCAGGGAATGCGGCTGAGAGCAGAACTGCTCTATCGCCTTTCAATTATGACTTGTGCCGACACTACAAGAAGTCGCTTCCCGACAGCGAAGCCGAAAGAGCGTATCGAGTCCGTTTCCGAGATTAAGAACGTTCTTGGCCCTCATTTCAAGTCGGATCTGGCACAGGACATTGGGGACAGCTATTACAGCTTAAGCATTAGCGAGTCGACCGACGTCAGTGTCACGAAATTCCTTGCGATTTCTGTCATCTATCACCGTGTCAACAAGTCAACGATCGTGACCACATTCCTTAACCTGTGCACCTTGGAAGTGTGCATCGGCAGATGGAATTGCAGTGGCCGTGAAATCCACTCTGATGGTGTACTGTGTTAAACTGGAAAGATGAGAGGCATAGGGATAGACAACAATAATGGCGTTCATCGGAAATTGAAAGCTGAGGCTCCCCACCTTTAACAGCACTGAAGCCTCTACTATTTTACTCTCACTCTTTGGCAGATTCTTTTATATTTTATTTTGCTCTCACAGTTTTGGGGAGCATTTTAGAATGATGAAGGATTTTATCATACGAAATGCACTGTTTTTAAATAAAATAGGTCTTAGCGGGAAATTTAGCGGATATCTTTTAGAATCTAGCGGAATCTGGCAGATTTCTTATTGATTTTTAGCGGATTTCTGACACTCAGCGATGGCAACACCGATATTAGGGAAGGACGATCCACAATAATTACCGAGCTTCCGAGAAGGTACGCGCTCGTTGTGCAGATGCCACACGCCCCTGTTATTACGATTTCTGTCAGGAACATCCCCAGGTTTGTGGCATCTGTTTCTTTTATTCGCACATTTTAAGGAGATGTTGGCGCACAATAAGGCGCCGGCTACTACTTAGCTCTTAGAGGTGTCGAACATAGAACATACTGGGTCCGAAATTTAGGAACGTAACAAATCCGAAGCACATGCAATATACAGTTTGAAAAATACTACACCACTATGGCATCTAAAAATACAAAGAGCAATGCCTCGTTGTATGAACATCTGGTGCCCTACATCATTTTGATGAATGATCACGTGAAGACGAAACATAACAGTCAAGACAGCATAGCCATATTCACACACACACACACACACACACACACACACACACACACCACCACACACACACACACACACAACACACACCCACACACACACACACACACCCACACACACACACACACACACACACACACACACACACACACACACACACACACACACACACACACACACACACACACATATATATATATATATATATATATATATATATATATATACATGGTGATGTTAAAATAAAACGTAACATACATAACATAACCTTCAAGGCATGCATAGTCAACAGTCCCATAAATATACACTATGAGGGTGAAAAATAACCAAGCTTAAATGTTTTAGTCACGGCCACGAATGACACTAGGTTGAAGAAAACTTTGGAATGCTTTTAGCTAAAACTTCTCTTCCCCAGTAAGAGACGCTTTAATTCCAAGCAGTTTGAGAATGACATGGCAGACAAAACATAGCCAGGTATCTAGAAAAGTTGCGCTGATTGCGCTATATTATTTGTGTACTGCCAAAGTGGCTGGACGCTCATTTTGAGGGGCTAGACCTTCACTAGAATGGTAGTACAGATGAACAAGGTAGACCCTATAATATAAAGAGGAAGACACTGCACTGTCAGCTGTCGTTATACTAGGGAACTCGTTAGACTACCTATAATGCACCCATTTTTGAAAGTACTCAGACTGGCACCACTTTCTGCATTAGCGATGCGTTTGTCTGGTCTCGTGAGGCAAGTTTTTTTCCCCTCTGGCAGTCGAAAACTTTCCATTGTGAGCGGACGCGTGCATATTGGCTAGCTTAGGTTATGCATACAAGTATTCGCCTTCTTCTATAATTGTTCCTTCTCACGAAACTCCCACTATTCTAACGATTCGGCCTTCAGAAACACCCTTAAACTAGACTATCGTCATCAACTACTGCCTGATTTTTTTCGGGTTATAAGAGGCTCGCTCCGACCATTACTGCAGGATTGTATGTTAACTGGGTAATCGAGGAGAGTTGGAACGGACAGCATTTGCGTAATGTACTGAAAATTACGCGCGACGGAAACGGTGGCATTAGCCTGGCGTGCTCATTACTGGTCGTTCTGAATCTCATGTTAGAAATAAAAAATTAAACAACATATTTGTGGCCCCACTGAGACAAGCAAGAAAAAAACGCGAGAAGACAGGATAGGGCGCTATCGGATAGGGCAGCAAAAAAGTTTATGTGAGATGAAAAGCCGCAGGAAAGACGGCGAACAATTATCGTCAGGGAGCCGAGATGCTCCTTTGAGGTGACGCCTCTCTCTCTATAAAAGTTCCCATCCACCATTGCTATTCTTCGTGAGGATGAAATGGAAGCTTGGGGGGTGGAGGGAGGAGGTAGGTTCTGGCGGTACAACAAGCATTGAAGAGCACTTGGATACGTTTATAACCTCATCCAGGTCTCAAGAGGCTCATCAGTCGACGTCCGTTGTACGCTAGCTCAGATGAGGCGAGAATAACAAGAGGAGAAAATTTTCAGAAGAAAGATAAGTTTCACGGGCTCACTAAGACAAAACGAGTGGGGAGCACTTATGGAAAAGAGAAATTCCCAGCGTACTCATGTGGGAGCGTAACTTCCTTAAAGCGTCATTCGGATGTAGCCATCGACTGAAATATCGATTGAGCAATCGATTGCGCAATCGTTTGAAACAAGAAATGCATCCCCCAGTAACGCATCCATGTTTCCAGCAATAGTGCCTGGAAGAGGAAGGTGGTATTGGCGCGTCCTGCTAACACAGCAGAACTGTGGGTGTTAATTAATTTTCTTGTAATCCTAATTTCCAATTTTCTTTCTATGCTTCAGTATAGAATGACTGAAGCTGGTCGCAGGGGCAAACGATTGGAGAGACGTTGTTCTGGCGACATCATGGTTACTACTTATGAGGTCACCTGAGGAACAGATGAGTGGGCGGTACACTTCTCGCAGCCAGGCCTATTATTCGAGTGGCAGACGGCAACAGAGTATCTAATAGGTAATTTTTCGTTCTACTTTCTTTTATATATTATATTAAGAGCAGCCATTGCGTCTTTCAGTAATGTTTTCGTCGCTCGCACTGTCCATCCAATCTCCTACATTACCCCTTGTTTAGATCATCGGTTGATTTATAATGTGGTAACCGTAGCTATAAGAAATATGCATATTACCGGCAGGAACACCGGGACCAACTATCACCGGATCGCATGGCGGTGAAGGCAAGTATGTGGTTAATGAGGGCTAAAGGCTTGCACGAAGCCACCCTTACTAGTGGTCCAGTCCCAATCGCGTCAGCGCATTCATCGCTCATTTATTTATTTATTTCACTCATCTACTTCTCAACTTCCTATTCCCCTTTCCGAATCTCTCAGTCTAGGATCGCCAACCGGACAGTCCTCTGGTTAACCGCCCTACCTGTTGTATGTTTCCTATATTCTTTCGTCCTTCCTATAGTCGGCAGTACTAGGTGTATGAGGTATCTCTTCCTCCATTACATTTGTATTATACAAATTTAAGCCGTATATATTTATTTATTATTGTAAAATGTCTGCTACCATTAAAGGGACCGACAACTGCCCAGAACATGAAATAAGATGACTGCACTGATGGAAAGATTGTCCGTAGAATTGACTCAAACCAACCCTGTTTATCTCGTGAGAGGCGGATTTATATTTTATTTCTTCAGTGACAGTCGCGAAAAATGACCTTTGGCGCCTCTGGCGGCAAAATCATACACGGTCCGATGAAGCCGGTCACATGACCATTTATTGGTATATGCGTTCGATTACTTTTATGTTGGAACTGAAATATTGTTTATTTCTTTATATTAAAAGATATTACTCCATAAAAATGTACATATAGGCCCTGCGTTAGTTGTATGCAACGAAATGGCGCTGCCTTCGCTTGGCGTAATGATCCCATGCCGCGAAAAGTCATCCATGACACAGGCGCAGGCAACCTTGGTCGCAGGCACGCACAACGCTGTACAACTACCGAGAAGGTGTATCAAGCCACATCATCTCATTGTAACAGCTTGCTATTTTCAAAAATGGCTGGAAAGCTCAAAATAAAGGTGGTTAAGCATAGCTACTAGTGATGCAGAACTATCGATGGTACTATCGATACTATCGATAGCTGAGTCACTATCGAACTATCGATGGTGAGAAAGAACTATCGATAGTGCTATCTATAGTAAATTCGATAGCACTATCGATAGTAAGAAATCAACCGCGCGACTCATTGAAGCATAAACTTGCTTCCCCGAGTGCGTGGTATATAGTTGAGCAGGAGAGCAGGCTGAAGGCCAGGAAATTTTACATGATTGTGTCGCTTCACCAGAATGCTTGGCTGGACTAATGGATATATAGGTTAAAACTGTTCAGCTGTAGCGGAAAGGAAGCCGTTACATGTGGCGGAACTGCACGGCTTGAAATCTTATATTGCTTTTATGATTTCAACATAAAAAAAAATGAGAGGTGAGTTTGTTAATTCTAAGGTATAACTGGCTGCTCTTGAATAATAATTTATTGATCGACATATTCTGCCATTTTCACTCCGGATATAATTTATTTCTCTCGCCGAAAATTGCTCATAAATCAAGCGAACTGAGTATTGCTGATATTACTGATAGTAAGCTATCGTAGATGTTTTGCCGATATCGTCGGCAATAACAGCCTCATTATGCACACCACTACCGATAGTACACCCCTAGAAAAAAAGGCAGGCATATTGAATAACAAAATACTAATAGTAACATGCAGGTTAGTGAAATTCGCTACCTTGTCAGCAAATAAATTGTAGTAACTCGAATGGCTAGTCTGTTACTAAATTGTTAGTAACCGCACCAGCAACCTAGTTACCGTACTAAACTAGCTGACTAAAATTAGCCAAGTAGAGGTTACGCCTATTTCGCTCATTATGTGCGTGTGCATTGCCATATCACGTTGATTGTACCGCAAAAGCATGTATAGGGTAAAATAAAAAAATGGCACGGCTTGTTGCACCAGGTAACAACCGCTAATTTATCTAATTAACTACCACGTTAAGTATGCATCACAACAGCGTAGATTGAGGCATGAACGGATTGTAAGCGAGAACACAGACAAGCACACACATAATATCAAGGTTTCTACGCACGCGCCGTCTACTATAGCAACAGCTTGACGACTATTTATATACCTACTTTGGAATAGCACACGCTGTGCCGGTTGGTAGTCATAGAATTTAGAAAGATAAACGATTATTTTTTACCCAGTGTACTGTATCCTAGGGTTTGTACACATGTGTGCCGTCATGTGTCACGATACTGTTGTTCCAACGTAATCTAGAAAATTGAAGTTTTGACTAAATTTTCCATAAAACTATCACAATTACGGCATAGTAAACTACGGCATCTATGAAGCATCTGGCACATAGGTATTTTAGTAGTATACTTAACGACACTAAGAAAGCTCCTCCGTTAGTAACGGCAAAGTTTACCAGCTTACTAGCTGCAGGTTAAAGGGATGTCGCGAAGGTTGCAAAATACGCTCGATACTAGTAAATGCATGCATGTACCAACTGTTACTCACTCGTTTCTATGAGTGTATTATCGCTCGTAATATTACCGATGGTACTATCGATTGCAGTATCGATAGTTCGTCGATAGTACCACTATCGATAGTTTGTTTACACTATCGATAGTTTCAAATAAACTATCGATACTATCGATAGTCAATTTACCGATAGTTCTGCATCACTAATAGCTAGAGTAACTCCTGCGAAAGCAGAACAACGACAGCTTTCACAAGGGGCTAGCCGTCATTGCTATCAATTCTCAGCGTTGCTGGAGCAAGCCTTCATGCGTGTTTGGAGCCTTTAAGATCGAAAAATACTGCTTATAAAATAACTACGTGCTTTTAGGATAAACCACTGCAGCTACAAACGCTACGAAGGGTAAGCTTCCTCTCGCGCCGTAAAAAACTGGGTCGAGAAAAATCAGTTGTCGGTCCCCTTTAACCAGTTTGTAGCCGCCTAATACTGCGGCGATCCACCTTCGCCGTGTCGTGCTGCCTCGAAAGCATCGGGCTTCTGCTGCTAAGCACGAGGGTGCAGGTTCTATTTGCGGTTACCGTGGCTGCATTTCCATGTGCACGAAATAAAAGAGAGAGAGAGAGAGAGAGAGAATAAAACATTTATTTCTAACACGCTGATTCGCAAGTGGTTGATGCTCCTAATTCAGAAGACCATCCGGTCTTGCCGACGTCCGGGCTCGGTCGACCAGGGCTTGTTCCTGCCCTGGGTCAGAGCTGGACAGCAACCCACTCGACTAATGTAGGATTATGTTTGGCGGATATATTGGGATTGTCTTGGCACTCCGAGACCATATGGAATAAAGTAGCTACCTGGGGACAAAATTTACGTTGCGGATTTTATTCCGAAGGATCTATCTTGGACAATAATAAGAATTTCAGTAGGATAATGATCGCAATCGTCGCCACGCGACCTGCGTTGCCTTACCTAATTTAAGATCAGGTGGTGGTACAGCGCATCTCCTCAGCCTAATGTGTTGCAGGATATCGGTATAGGAAAGGAGGGGCTGGAGGTCGTCCTGGTCAGCGAGAAGTTGCGCTGTCAGGGAACCAGTGGAGGTCGGGTGTAAGAGCTCGAGGGCGGAGGTGTGTGCAAGCTCATTGTTTCGAACTCTTGCGTGTGCTGCTACCCATAGGAGCTGTATCCACTGACCCTCTTGACGAGTGGCAGAATGTGCTAATCGACCGACCTGACCTCTTGCGAAATTACGATAGGCCGCCCGGGAATCCGCGAGGACAGTGTGGTTTTTGTATTACGCACGGCTAAGGCTATGCCGGCCTCTTCCACGGCTGCAATATCAATTCCGGAAGCCGAGATGCAGTCCACGACCTGTCCCCTGTTTAAAACGGCTGCCGTAGCGCGGTTGCGCACGGGTCCAGCGGCATCTACAAAGAAGGCGTCTTTACAATCTGAATATTAAATGCGAAGCATTTCTTAGCGAACCTCAGGGACCTTCGGCGTTTCTATCTACGTATCAATCTATCTATCTATCTATCTATCTATCTATCTATCTATCTATCTATCTAGCCGCCTACGTCTGGGCGCTCTCCTGGTCGTCTCCATAACTTGTAATATACCAAAATTGGCCTAGCAGGGGATCAGTGTATGGTGAACAAGGTTCACTGGTCAGGACATGAATAACGCAAAATACCTGTCGCGTACTTCATGAAACCCTTTCTCTCAGTCACGTGTGGCACATACCCGCATACCAGAGCTCATGTTATGCGGGTCTGTGCCACAGGTGATACAAAGTCTCAACCAACACATCATCCGCGAACACACACGTTGACACGCAAGGAAACGAATAAGAATAATAATTGTTGGGGTTTTATGTCCCAAATCCACGATATGATAACGAGAGAAGTCGTACCTAAGGGCACCGGAATTTCGACCATCTGGTATTCTTTAACGTGCACCGAGATCGCACAGTATACGGGCATCTAGCACTTTGCGTCCATCGAAATGCCGCCGTCGCGGCCGGGATCGAACCCGCGACCTTTGGGTCAGCAGCCGAGCACCCTAACCGCTGCACCACCGCGGCGGACGCAAGGAAAGTGACGAAGCTGAAGACAGAACACCCCTGGAAGACGCTCAACTACCCTGCACTCGTTCACGTGGTCCACAATGTGGATCACGTCGATTACGCAAAAACCGGGTCAATGCTTCCTGCAATAAACCTGCCGAGAGAGTCAGACCTCTCCTCATTACCGGTGACTTCAACATTGATTTATCAAGACCCAGCAACGCCTGGTCTTTATACTACATGAAAGACTGCTTGCATGTGGACAGGGCATCAATAGACCTCGCTGCCACGTCCAGGACAGGAGGCGTCATAGATCATTTCATCGTAAAAGGCATCCAGAATTTCCACTAGCTGCAGCTATACCCGCACTTCACTTCACTTAAGATCCCTCGTAGCCGCAATCGCGATCGGATCCGATTAACAAGTACGATCCAGCTGCTCCTGCTGCTCACTGATCATGTTAATGATGACCTTGTTCAAGAACTGTCAAGAACCCCTTCTACACATACACACCGGTCCGTGAAACGTGCGTGCGTTCTCCGTCATAACGGACAAGTATAAGCATAACAACTGTAACGCAAGTTTAATAACTGCAACTGTGACTGTAACGTACGTGCAGTGCGCCTGCGCGTGCCACTCGGCTGTGTGTATATCAAGGGAACTTTCCTGAATGAAGCTTCCTTTAGAGTAACGCCTGTCCTGTGCATTTGTGTTTCTTCTTTGTGCTGTTCGGATTCGCGCTATCCAGTATTGAAGAATATAAGCACCACATATCAGCTTACCGCATCTGGTGTTGGTAACACCTATGTTGCTGTTGGCATCGTTAAGTAACTGTAAACAACTGGTTATATAATACATATGCGACTCTTCAGCATATAAGTGTGTGTGTACGACTTCCACATTTCTCTAGCGTCATTCCGTAACGTTTCGCTTAATATGAAAAATTACGCCACAGTCGCCATCCCGCGCATGCTTCGCATAGCATCGATTCCCACGGTACGTGGTATCTGCCGAATTTTTTGTTGTATAGTTTACTGGCAGCTCGCCAGTTTTATTGGTGGACGGGGTGCATATTTCGTGGCAAAGGGCGAATACTGACTTCCTTCTGCCATCCTGGTGGTAGTGATAGCTTATTGGCCACCTGCACTGACGGATTAATGCCGACCGCGTCTAGCGTGCCCCGACCCAGATTGGTATGAGTGAATCGTATAACTTGGTTCGTGTGATGAGCTTCGAAGAGCTCTGACGCTGTATTATAGGTGCCCATCGCGAGCAGTCGGTCGTTCATGGCCCATGTGCTACAATATGGGCTTTCCGATATGAAAGTCGTAGTAGGTGGTCTTATTTGAGTTAATCTTTTTTCAGGATGCGCAGGTACGGGAAGTGACACGACTGATCACAAAGGCTTGTGCAATACGCAGTCAGTCAGCTTTCTTCATTCCCGGGGGTCGATTGGCAATTTCTACACATCATTTGGGAGACATTGGGACAGGTCGTACGGAGCCTATGAATTGCTGCCTTGTTGCTCTGATTATTATGTGGGCACCGAGGACGAGGGTGGTTTCCACTTCTTTGAACGGGGATGGAACAAGTTGTACATTCAAAGGAATGTGTTGCCACGTTGCCGAAATACCAGCAATTCTGATTTACTGGGGGAGCAACGTGACTGATGCATTCCACAGTATCTACAGCCCATTGAATCGCTTCTTCCTCTTTCCCATTCAGCCGGTATTGATCCACACAGTAATATCATCAGCGAAATATTGCGTGCTTGATTCCGGGTATCTCATTGAGTGCCCTAGGAAGATCCAGTAATGCTATATTAAATAACAGTGACGAAATTACTGCCCTTTGCGGTGTTTCAGAGTGTCCCGTTGTGATGGGGGCTGATTTAGTGTCGCCTACTCTTAAATTGAGGACGACGCAGCGAGCGAAGGAAAGGAAAATGATACGTGTAACCTTAAGAGACAGGAAGAGGCAGAGTGGGTCAGGGAACAACGGGGGATAAGGATATCATAGTTGAAATAAAGAGGAACAAATGGATATGGCCGGGCACGTAGCCCGTCGGCGGGATAACCGGTGGTCATTAAGGGTAACTGACTGGATTTCAATAGATGGCAAACGCGTCAGGGGGAGACAGAAAATTAGGTGGGTAGATGAGATTAAGGAGTTTGTAGGTATAACGTGGAAGCTGAAAGCACAGGACCGGGTTAATTGGCGGAATATGGGAGAGGCCTTTGCCCTGCAGTGGGCGTAGACAGGATGATGATGGTGATGATGGTGATGATGATGATGATGATGACTCTTGTGATCAGGAGACGGTTACGCAGGAAGTTGCGAACGTCATTGTCCTTACGTTGACCGCTGCCCATTCTAGCCAGGTTGGCCACAATGGCCGAGTGCCGGATATTATTGAAGCACCTGTGTACTAAGGCTGACATTGACATTGTGGAACCCCAGGTGATTAAAATCTATACGACGTCGACCACAGTGCCTTGTCTCATACTCCGAAGAGGTTGGGAATGTAAAATCTACAATTTAATTTCGTAAATCCTTCCATCGTTTAGATTATTGTGCGCGTTAAATAAACCACGTGATCTAAAAAATTGCAGAGGCCTCCACAACGGCACCAATCGTGACTCCAGTGTTGATTTTAGGACGACATAGTTTCAAAGACAATCAACACCTCAGACCTTGAAGCCTGAATGCAGCTTTATTAGTTGATGTTTTCGATAGTGATCATAATGTGTCATATTTAATAATCCATGCGTATGAAGCTGATTATAACTAGACGCTTTCGAGGAACTGCATACAGAGAACCGCACTTCTGAAACACAAGCAATATATTCAGCAGGAAAGCGCATTAGCGCATCTACACTATTGCGCGAAAACGTTTTGTCTGTGTGAATATCTATGCTCTGCGAGCTCTCCTACTACGTTAACAATTATAGTTAGTGCTGAGACTGATTTTACGAATGCACGTCCAGTGTTTATTTGTATAGTTTTGTGACTCCTTAAAAATTTACGATGACAGCTGTCGTGAAAAAAAAAAGAGTAGACAGTGGCATACATAGCAACCAACGTCTCCTAAAATTCATTCAAAAAAAGGGCATTTACATTATTTTACACAAGGTAAGTTAAGCATGAAGTGAAAGCAAAAGAGATAAACTATACAAACAAGAGCTCTCGAAGGAGCGAAGCTCCAGATTAAAGAAACGTAGTGCTCAACCGTGCCTTGATTTTCATTTGCGCCTCGGCAAATGCGCTGTCGCGTCTCGGCGAAAGTAAACGCCGGCGGCCCTCTTAAACTGATTAACGTGGCAGTTAATTTTGGACGACAACGAAAACGCACGACAAAATAGCAAGTAAGAAAATGAAAAAGGAAAGCAGCAAGTACTCGACAGCAAGTCGTTCGGCAGTTACACTCACCTTGTCTGGAGACGGCGTCGATTTGAGCTCCTTTGCTCAAGGCTTTGCGTGCAAAGAAATGAAATAAAACGCGACGGTGCTTGGGCTACGAGTGTAGTATAGCAATAGGGGCCCGCCTTACATTAAGCCCGAGCTAATTAGGAAAGCTGCTGCTCACGTGGACAGTGGACAAAGAAGAGAACGTCTCGAAGTCACTAAGGAAAAAAAATAAAGATACGTAGTGAAATGGGGGAAAAGTTATGGGCCTTCTTCATTACGATCGTGGGAAGAGCGCTGGTTTCGAGTGCGCGAAGTTGGGCGAATTTACACAGAGCGGCGCCACAATCGGCAAGTCTTGTTAAGTGTGATAAAAACACGTACAGTAATTTGCACATGCCCCTTAAATTTTTTTTTAGCAGTGGGTGCGAAATTTTAGCCGGTACCTGTAATATTCAATTAATGATCTGGGCTCTTAGGCTGTATTCGTATCTCCAGTGCGCGCCAGCTCGCAGTGGTCGTTATTTAAAAATAGGAGAATCAGCTGAGACGCCTGCATTGTTGCACGCAGCCATTCGATATTTACATAATAGTAGGGTGCGTAATATGAACCTAAAGCGGCTCCGATAAAAAAAAAAACCAGTTTCGCCGCAAGGGTGAAGCAAGTTATGCCATAGCAACAAAATGAAACGTTAAATGAAAGTAAAGCTAGCCGCTAACTCGTTGGATCCGATCTCGCGTGACTCAAGAAAGAAAACGCTCGTTTAAGGAATACGGGGCGATGTTATCGCCGCCCTTCGTGCCGGAGATGGCTGGCTCGTTTTATTGCTCCTTCAGCCGCGTTGGTCCACAGCGCTTGCGTGCTTATGCTCGCGCGTACAACTACAATGCAGTGCGATGTTATCTATTTGGACTTTGTAAGGAAAGTTGGCGACGGCAAAAACCCGCCGAGAGTGGTCCATAATTGTGTCGTAAAAAGGGTTTCTTTCGGGACAAGTGTGGGTTAGAGCTAGTTGGTACATCCATGATCCCCACTTGCGCAAGATTTTCTAAGACGACGAACGGGAACGGGACGTTTGGGAAACAAACTCGGTTCCTTCTTCAGGTTAGTGACAACGGATATGTCGAAGTGCGAATGTTTTTCGTCTTGCACAAAATATCTCTAGTAATTTAATAAGAATCTGACAGCAAGAAGGAAAGAAATGCACTTTGTACCAATTTCCTCAAAAAAAAAGAAACGGCTGCATAAACCATTTCATTCCTAAAGCAATCCTGCGCAACAACAAAATGAACTTCAAGCACAAACCTCCATCCCCCCCCCCCCTTGCCAATTAACAAGCGTCTCTGCCCTGCCCTAGACGATTCAGTGAAGCCATCAGCAGAATCTGGAAAACGAAGGCACAAATGTCGCGCACAAACCATTGACAAAATCATAAATGGCTGGCGAGACACGTCCGATGTGAGCGCCGTCGACACTATAGTGAGAAATCACTGAGGCGAGATTGGGCGGCGGGCGCCCGCACAATTTATGCCGCCAGACGGCGCCGCTTGCACCGCTGCCTCGAAGACAAGACTGTCGCGCTCGTTAATCTCTTGTCGTAGCAGCATTTGTATGGACGACTAGCTGAACTGCTTACGGCGACAAGCAACTGGGTTGGAAAGCAGCGCCAGTTCGAGGGGTTCCCAAAAGAACAAAGCGCCACATCGCTTTCCGCTGCACGACAATAAAGCAACGAATGAAAAGGTAAAAAAAAATGGAAATGTGAAACTCGAGAGTTTACGCAGCGTGTATTTCAATGGTCTATATGCGAGAATTGAGCACAAAATGAAAAGCACCGGAGCAACCATCGGCACGCAAACGAGATGGCAGTCTCGAAACAACGGAAACGGCGTCATTTGTTGGCAGCTTCTGCGAGGCGAGTCCCGCGTCGTGAGCAAGTGTTTTAAGTGCCGTTTGCTTTTGCATACTTTAGCACGTGCGTCTCTCTATAAAGCGCAGTTGCTGTAATAGATTGGCTGAAAATTTTTCGATCTCCGTCGCCTGGTAGAGAAATGGAAGCCGTAGCTGTTGATTACGAGTATTAGCCGTAGTATTTTAATGCTGTTTGCGAAACGTCGACAAATTTGAAAAAGTAGATTAAATCTAGCTTAGAATCGAAGAATGACGATAGCGAGATCTCGGTGTTAAAAAATTTTGGCAGATCACACTCACTGTGGAAATGGATTTCATGCGAAGCAGTAAGCAAGTCGCTGCCTATGCTGCCTCATTCATTTGTATTTTGCTTCCAGCCAAGTGCGACGAGGTGAATCGGCGTCTTTGCGTAACGTGAGTAGGTTGGTTCAGATTGTGGGCTTACCAGCTACGTCGACTACACCGGCGCCTGAAGTGTAAGTTATGGCCCGATATAAAGCCAGCGCTCACGTTACAGGACGAGCACAGACATCAGTTTAGCCGAAACGAAGGGCGTGCTACGATGCGATGATGTGCATGTCATTACTAACGACCGTTGGCGTATTCCTCCTTGGTCGAGCAACGCTCGTCTGTAGCTTGCTCATCATAGCAGCAAATATGTAATGTTTATTGCACTTCTAAAATAGATGTCTAAAACGGCAACCACAATTGACGGAAACGAAACATGTTGTCTCTACAGGGTATTTTGAAGACGATAGTCTTTCTTGGGGAACTTAAATGCAGAAATTTTGGTCTGTCTTTCTGTTTGTCTGTCTGTCTGTCACCCATTCAGCCACCCGGCCAAATGTGGACCACTTTCTCAATGCCTAGACATCTTGAACTGCAGGGGCGTAGCCAGAAATTTTTTCGGGGGGGGGGGGGTTCAGCCATACTTTGTATGTTCATGTGTGCATTTGTATGTGCGCATGTATATACGCAAGCAAAACTGAAAAATTTCGGGGGGGGGGGTTGCAACCCCCCCCCCCCAACCCTCCCCTGGCTACGCCCCTGTTGAACTGGTAGCGCCGTTCATACTTGTGAGCATTGTCTATCAAAAAGCAAATGTTACGCATATCAGAGGCGCAACATCAATACGTAGATATTAGGCGGTGTGTTCCTTTACTAGAAAATACATGGATACATAATTCTAAAGACCTAGTGTTTCTTAGGCTGCACTAAAAGTGCTAGTGTTTTTTGGGCTCCGCTGCAAATGCGACGCGACGAGCCTGATGCGGCGATTCAACATAGAGGAGGAGTACTCATGTAGTACGGCCGGCAGGGACTATCCGACATTTGCAGCGAAGCACGCAGAGGCGCGGCCAATTTTTAAAGACGATAGGCTTTCTTGGGGAACTTAAACGCAGAAGTTTTGGTCTGTCTGTCTATTTCTGTTTGTCTGTCACCCGATTCAGCCACCCGGCCAAAGTTTGACCACTCGCTTACCGCCCAGCCATCTTGAACTGGTACGGCCGTTCATACTTGTGAACACTGTCAATTAAAAAGTAAATATTACGCATATCTCAGGCGCAACATCAATACGTATTAGGGGTGTGTTCCTTTACTAGAAAATACGTAGATAATTAATTCTAAAGACCCTTGTTTCTTAGGCTGCGCTGAAAATGCGACGCTATGAGGCAGATGCATCGGTTCAACGTAGAGGAGGAGGTCTCGTGTAGTACGACTGGCACAAGACAGTCGTCTTTCGACGATATTTGCAGCGAAGCACGCAAATACGCGGCCAATTTTTTCTTAAGCAGTTTTAAGCACGCATTGGCCTGGCTCTTGGTAGAATGCTCGACTGCCATGCAGGATAACTGGTTTGATTCCGGCTCGAATCGTGTTTCTTATTGTTTGCGTCCGTCCTGATTTTCACCCAACGGCAACGCCGCCGAGGCCGGCACCTGATTGTATTTGACACGGCCTCCCTAACGCTATCGCGTTGATTCCCAATGTCTGTTCTCGCCGTTCCTGGGATCACATAGCCAGTGAATCAGGCGTGGCGCATACCCGCATTCCATTGGTCGTGGTTTGTGGATAGATGTGCAAAACGTGACCGTGAAAAAATGATTTATGATGTAAAGGACAGGCATATTTTGTTATTCATGCCATGACCTGTCAGTCAGTTTCGTCATACACTGATACCCACTTATGCCAATTTGGTGCATATTAAATGAAGGAAGCGACCATGAGAGAGCACCAAGGAGCAGGCGGCTAGAAAGATAGATAGACAGATAGATAGATAGAAACGGCCAAAGCGCCTTTGGCTCGCTACAAAATGCTTCGCATTTAGTACAGCACTTATGCGACGCAAAACTTCATATTTTGATGCTTCGTCATTACACGATGCCATGCATGTCATTGTGGAATCACCATACAATAAGGCTGTTCTTGTCTCGTGTATGTCATTGCAGTGTAAGGAATTACGGGGAATGCTCAGAACTTTCTCTGAAAGTTGAGGAAGCCTAGTTGGAATTTATGATGATCTGCTGTTGAACGTTCTGATGAATTTTCTACTGATCGACTGCTGCGGCAGCGGCATCTCTCTGCACCAAGCCTTCATTCCCAGAAGGCAATCGTCGTACTGGGACGCACGTTGCTCGTCAGGCCATTGCCGCAGTTTCATTGCTTCACCCTTGAGGCGATATGACTTTTGTGGAGCCAGACACCAGCTTTTGTAGCAGCAACCACCGCGTCTACGATTGCACCACACACAACACTCAAACGCTGCTCGGTGCTCGGTGCGCATCGGCGCTCCTGCCGCAGGCCAGGAGCAGCCAATCCGTAGACGCAGTTGAAGGGACCGCTCCCTCCTGGAGAGGCCCCTGTCAGGCAGCGGATCGGAAGTTCCAGCCTGTTTACACGTTCGTCGGGGTGGCAGCGTAGCAACAGCCGCCTCAAGGTCAGCCTCGCGAGGCGCGTGTAGCCACGCACGGGATCAATGTTCTGAAACGCTGGAGCAGCGCCCCTCTATATCTTCAATGCGAGTCAGATGCGCCCCATTCAACCGTTCACCACCCGCTCTTGTCGTTCTTTGCTACTCTCCCCGTCGGCTAGCCTTCGCACTGCTATGAGATCATGGGAGCGAGTACTCTTTGTTCGAGTTCACTGTACTTTAGGTCGGCCTCATGACGGAAGTCGCTAGTAATAATAATTGTTGCGGTTTAACGTCCCAATACCACGATATGATTGAGACGCCGTATTGAAGGACTCCGGAAATTTCGACCCGGGTGTCTTTAACGCGCACCTGAATGTAAGTACACGGGCCTCAAGCATTTTCGCTTCCATCAAAAATGCGGCCGCCGCGGCCGGGATTCGATATCGCGACCTGCGGGTCGGCAGTCGAGCACCATAAACACTAGACCACCATTGCGCGTGGAAGTCATTAGTGTGCCTCGATGCCTGCGTAGCCTTGGGGTGTTGCCATTATTTGGAGGGGGCACGGAGAAAGAAGTATTTGAGCAGGAGAATCTCTCGGCCGCGGCGCGCGCGATAGCGTCACGGCGGAATGCGGTTTACGCCGAAGCACGACAGATGACGCTTTCGGCCTGTTGCCTTGTTTTACATGCTCTTCTATGGACGCGACGATAAAAATCGTGATAGCGCCTCGTACTATGTAAAATTTCTAAGATTTCTCTCTGTAAGATCAATCGGTAGATATGACAGATATTTTAGCTGCAGTTACTAATCGATACTGCCAGAATTATAGGCCGTACAACGCTTGAAACGAACTGCTAGTAGTGGCCCCTGAGCAGACGACGTCTGCCGCCGCATGCACGTGCCCTCTTTCCTCGCTCGCAGGTTGTGCGCGCGCATGTGTAGGTGGCCTTGGGATGGAATGTTCCCTTCGCGATTTTCTGGTTTTCTTTCTCTTTAGCGCTCTCAGTGGCTTCCGCGCGTTGCGCCGGCGGCGCCGACTCCTCGATATTTGCGCGCGCTTTTCACGCCGCGACAAGGAGAAAACTTTGCAGATTTCGACCAGTGCTTCTTCAGGATGGGGCGGAAAGTTTCTTGCCGAACTGCAGCAGTGGGTTCGCGTCCTGCAAGGAGAAGGTTCCTAGTGACCCAGTGACCTTCAAAGTTCCTTCAAAGTTCCTAGTGACCCAGTGAGGTTGAAAGCGTGAGCTCGTGCATACCAAGAAAAGACCGAGAGCTGACGCTCGTGACTACATTTGCGAGAAGCACTTCTCGGACAGTGACATAGACCGGCGGCGCATTATGGCGAGCTTGGTGGCGAAGTTTCCTTGACAAAACCGAAACGGCCTGTGTGTTTAAGAGACGCCGTGCCTTCAATCTTTCCGCGCTCTCCAGCTATTGTGCTCTTCTAAAAAGAATACAACGTGAAATTTGAACCTAGGGTTTTGTAACGTGCCGTAAATGTAAGCACACGGGCCTTTAGCATTTCGCCTCCAACTAAAGGGCCGTCGCAGCACCCAAACTGAATTAAGGAATATAGGGTAAGCCCCATCATTAGTTGAAATAACTATCTCATTGAGTTTACGTTATCAAAAATTACGATTTCGCGTTGTACAATATATATCACGCTGGTATTTTTCTGTATGTGACGCCCTTTTTCTCGTTTTTTACCGAAAAAACTTGGAGTGCGCTTGAGCTTCGCCTTCAAGAGTAGACGCAATAGCGTAATCGGGCCCCGTGCGCATCGCCTTATCAATTGCTAGCCTCACCGACACGACGCCGATACCGGTATTTCTGCGAAACAAGCTCTTAACGCTGTCGCGTAAATTTGGAGCCCGCGAGGACGCACAAAAACACCACCCATTCGGGCGTGAAGCGCGCGAACGGCGATCAGCGACGAATGGCCTTGAACCGGCGAGCTTCGTCGAAGAGCGCGGTGAGAGGGCCGCGCGCATTTTTCCTTCTCCGCTAGCGGACTCTCACGACAGAGGGCGCGTGAGCGCTGTGCCCGATTCCGTGACTTCTTAGGACGCTCGAGCGAGCGCAGTTTCGCCTCCTCAAGAAGTTCTGTGGGAGGGTTAATGCCACCGCGCCACAATATTGCGGTCAGCGTCCCGTGCCACTCAGTTCTATCTCAGCGGCGCCGTCGTAGAGCGGTGAGAAACCGAAGCATAAATATGGCAGCCTCGCTCTAGTAGACGCCGCTATGGTGGCGAGAGGCGAAGGTGTCAGCAACGGCGCGCCGGAGATGCAGCATTTTTCATGAGTTGGGACGACGCGGGTGGCCTCGGAGCCGACAGCGCGCCGTACATGGGCGCGTCCTCGGGCGCGTTGTCGGTTCCGAGATTTCGTCCGCGCACTGGCTTAGGTTCACGGTGGTGTTTGGTACGGACGCGAGGCGCGTTTTCCGTCCACGCTTCTTACTACGCACACCAACCATATAACCAAATAATTTTCGAGATTAGGCTAAATATCAATGAAGCTGGCCAACAAGAGCTTTGGTAATTGCTTCGTACTGCTGAAGCTTTGGTGTGAGTGTAAACGATTGGAAACACTGAACCTCGGCTATGCAGTGGGTGGTCGTTTGCGGGGGCCATTGCCCCCGTTTCACTGGCAACTTCTTGGAATACTTGGAAAGGTACGCAGCGACGCTGGGGAACAAAGCTGAACCGCATCTGGTGTTAGGGAAGGGCGACCACGGGGAATTTCCTCTGCTTTACCGTTGACACATGTGTGTAGCTGCGAAAATAAACCTCTCGTCGAAGTGAAGTTCACAGACAACGCTGTTCTTGTCCGCGGCTTATCAGCTCGTGGAATGGAAACGTTCCCAACCCTGGCGACTTTCACATCGGCGGAATAACTGCAATGAGAGAGACCTAATTTCTATCTTTTTTTTCTGTCTGAGACGTATCCGTAGTGGATCCAGGGGCGAAACAATGTATCCTGTCTTTGTTGTTTTGCCATCACGTAGCGTCAGCACACGAAAACCACAAATCGCAGGTGAGCCGTCGGCGCGATGTAGCGGACACTATTCGGCTTTCTTGCGAGGCTCGGTCCACCACATAAAGTAACCAAGGCACGCGTCCGATGGTCCGGGACAGTAACGGATACTATCGACGGGACAACGCAACTTCACGAGAAAATTGTTGTGTGCTGACGAGATCGGCAGCAACACCAGCGTTTGCCGCACAAGTTTTTTCGCTCGCGACAAAACGCGCCATGGATTTCTCGCTCGCGAACAATGGGCATAGTTATCGGTCGCGAAAAACGTGACAGCTTTTCTCGCTCGCAAAAACCGCGACATACGTACGTTATCGGTCGCGAAAAACGCGAATGCGTTTCTCGCTTAGTAGACAGCGTGCCATAGACGCGTTCGCTGACTAGGAAATTCGGTTTCCCGCGAAGCACCGGTGGCTGCGGCAATGCCTTTTGCCATCAGGCCCAATACGCACAAACGAAAGCCGAGCAGGCGACAGCAACAAGTCACATAACACGCGCTTTGCCGGGGAGAATCCGAGACCACTTCGCGAGACCTCGCTCTAGGCATGTCGGAGACGACGAGGCGCCACTTGTCGGCGTCATGAAAAAAAATCACAGCATATCCACGGGCGCTGATGATGAGTGGGCGAAGCTGCGGAGGTTCATCGGTAAACCGTGAATCTTCCGGAATTCTGCCCAGTACATCATCACCGACGTGAGATCGGGCGCGTTTATACTAAAGTTCGATGAGAGTTATGACGACTTGCAACTCCTTAAGTTTACATGTACGCTGTGAATTTTCATTGTTAGAAAACCATTGCTTTAGAAAACATCTGGCGTCTTTCGTTAAGCAGCTGGCGTTTTCGTTTGCTTTAGAAACATTTGGCGTTCTTTCGTTTTTGCTTTTAGAAAAAATCTGGCGTCTTTCGTTGCTTTATTTCATCAATCAACGGCGTTTGGACAAATCTTTATTGTTATCACGCACTGGAGAAATCTCACCAGGCACTACCTTGGAGGTAACAATGGCTGCTAATGGGAATGAGAACAGAAGAAGTCGGTTTTAGCTAACACTTACACTTCTACTTCTACTAACGTCCTACTGGAACGGCCAAGGGCTGCTACGTGGGGAATGAGAGAGAATTCGGCTCTTAGTTAACGCGCACGCTGCGCATTTTTTATGTTCAACAACGCACAGGAAAAAATCTCCCACCGGCACCACTTGGAGGTCAAGATCTGGTACTAGCGTTACGACTGGTTAAGCACTACGAGGGACGAACGGGCGCCGCTTTAAGGCGCTTGCCCTAATATGCCGCGCCGGCTTACACGGCGCAGCCCGGTGCCGATACTGGGCACCCCTCTAGCACATAACGCCGCGGATGTCTCACGACCAAGCGCCAAAAGCGAGCACGAAGGCACGGAGCGTAGCCAATGGGCTGGGGGGGGGGGGGGTTGAAACCCCTGAAAATTCCATTTTGCTCGCGTATAGATACACGCACGCACGAACATACGTAAATATGGCTGAACACCATCCCTCCCCTGAAAATAAATTCCGGTTGCGCCCCTGGAAGACACTAGAAGTCATAGGAGGTAACCTTTTGTTCAGTTTTTTTAGGGGCGTAGCTCCTCTTAGTCTAACCTTGTCACGTCTCCGTTGTCCGGCGTAAACGGATCTCCCGTACAGTACGTGATATGTATCGCCCTCTTCTCTCCTACGCTTCCCCTTCTTTCTCCTCTCCTACGGTCCCCCCCCCCCTATCTTGCCTCGCGGCGCAGTGGCGCCGACGCAGGCAGCGTCGCGAGGCAGCGTCGCGGCAGCGTCTTGATTGAAACAACCGACCGCTCGCGCTGCACAACCGTTCACTGACCACCCCGTATATATAGGCACTGGATTTTGACCTCCAAGGTAGTGCGGTGTGCGATTTCTCCTGTGCGTGATTAAACAATGAAAATTCACAGCGTACATGTAAAATTAAAGTGAGCTGCAAGTCGTCATAACTCTCATCGAACCTTTAGTATAAGCGCGCCCGATCTCACGTCGGTGATGATGTACTGGGCAGAATTCACGGAAGATTCACGGTTTACCGATGAACCTCCGCAGCTTCGCCCACTGATCATCATTCACTCCGTGGATATGCTGTGATTTTTTAGGGGCGAAGCTCCTTAAGGCGGCACCCGTTCGACCCTCGTAATCGTCGTAGTCGTAGTAGTCCGTAACCAGTCTTACGCTTTGACCTCCAAGGTGGTGCCGGTGGGAGATTTTTCCTCTGCGTTGTTGAACAATAAAAAATTCGCAGCGTGCGCGTTAACTAAAAGCCGAATTCTTCTGTCTCTCATTCCCCATTAGCAGCCATTGGCATGTTCCAGTAGGAAACGTTAGTAGAAGTAGAAGTGTAAGTGTTAGCTAAAAGCCGACTTCTTCTGTCTCTCATTCCCATTAGCAGCCATTGTTAACCTCCAAGGTAGTGCCTGGTGAGATTTCTCCTGTGCGTGATTAAACAATAAAAATTTTGTTCAAAACGCCGTTGATTGATGAAATAAACCAACGAAAGACGCCAGATGTTTTGTAAAAGCAGAACGAAAGAACGCCAGATGTTTCTAAAGCAAAACGAAAACACGCCAGCTGCTTAACGAAAGACGCCAGATTTTTCTAAAGCAATGGTTTTCTAAACAATGAAAATTCACAGCGTACATGTAAAATTAAAGTGAGCTGCAAGTCGTCATAAGTCATCGAACCTTTAGTATAAACGCGCCCGATCTCACGTCGGTGATGATGTACTGGACAGAATTCACGGAAGATTCACGGTTTACCGATGAACCTCCGCAGCTTCGCCCACTCATCATCATTCACTCCGTGGATATGCTGTGATTTTTTTATCCGTGGGGCGGCGCCTTGCACCAACACCCCTTAGGTGGTCTTGCTTGCACCCTTCATAATAGGGGATTTCCGCATGATTAAGACACCTCGATGCCAGCGTTCTTGAACTCGATGACATCGTTGGTTCAGGAACGCTGGCTTCGAGACGCCCTATTCATAATCACTGTGTTCTGTGTCAAGTTCGCTTTCTAAAGGGCCTTTCAGGGCCCTTCATAGACCGACCTAACGTCAACGCACGCGCCCGCTCGGCACAGCGACGCTACGCTAGCTAACACGCAGCACTCTATACGCGATGCGCGAGGCGCGATGAACGTGTATGGCGTCCGTCGGCGAGCCCTGGCTGCAGCCGGCGCGATATGCGACATGCTGCATTCCACGCCGGCGACGTTACCCGGACTTCACCGCGCCTGCATCTCTTCATGACGAAGGGACTCTACGCGTGCGCAAATGCTCATGCGTCAAGGCGATGTGGCACGGCGCGCAAGTGGCAGCCTATTCGGTCGGTTCGAAGATTGCGATAGCAGCAGCACTCGTTGTACCCGTTGTACCCCAAGAAACATGGAGGAAGGAAAAACTAAGGAGAGGCCATGACGTCACATTCGTGAAGCCTCCGCATCGCGAACGCCCGCATTGCCTCCTAGCGAAGGAGCAGCGAAACATTTCACGATTTCCGCCGCGTCGTTCGCAAGCGCATGCGCGCATCGAGTGAGTCGCGAAACTTTTGCAGCTTTTTTCTTTGTTTGTTTTTCATCGTCCAAGCGGCGTAGTCGATTCACGCGTGCTGCTCCTTCTGTGTGTTCGTTAGGAAAGCTATGCAATGCCCAGCTGCTGCGTATACCCTGTGCAAATCGCGTGCACTGCGGAGAGTACCGGGTGTCCCTTTTCATGTGTACGTATACGTTCGCTTCATTACTGATCACTAACATAGGCGTGCGCAGGGTTCCCCATTAGGGGGGCAAAGGTTCATCGCAGCGCCCCCCCCCCACCCTACTAAGTCAATGTATGGGGCAGATGTTTGCCCAGCCTGTGCGCACGCCTATGATCACTAAGGCATGGTATTTGCATGCGGAGCTCTCGGATGTGCGCTCTGTTGCTTCTTACTCGTTGTGTCAACTCGGAACACACGTGAAATTTTGTTTTTGGCATCTGACGCGCCGTACATGTCATGCGCTGAAGGCATCGTACGTTTTAGGGGCTGTGTCGTTCAAACGAAAGCCCAATAAACTTTTGTTGTTGTTATCGGACTACGTGCTGTATGTATTGTGCGGTGTGCGCTCGCTTCGTGCTTGTGTTGTACGCACTGGAATTACAAACTTTACGTGCACGATCGCGTATACAATACAGCGGTGTGTTCGTTTCGACGTGAAGTTACGTCAACTATAGGTTGGCGTTGCGCCGAATAGCTACTGCACTCACTCCATATACACGAGCAAGGAACCGCTAATCGGGCAATAGATCTGGAAATCGGGCTTCGAGGAAGGAAAAGAAAGGCCTAACGCCCAGCAGAACGCGTCACTCACTGCTAGGTGAGTTCGAATACGATGAGGCAGGGGAAGAATGTTTTTGATTACGGCACGTACCGGTACTTTCTGTACTGTTCCACAAAAGCGCTCCACGAAGAATTTCAGCACGCAGCGCTCGGGCCTGCCACGCATGAACAGCCTGGTAAACGTCTGCTTGCAACATTTTACTGCGTGCGAACCGCACAATACGCGCTAAGTTTACGCCGGGACTACAGATCCGAGCAGAAGCGATCCACCGCCGAGAGCACGCCGCGAGGCGTCTGTTGTTTTGTTTGCCCCATACAAGTTTGTTTGCCCCATAAATCTGACGTCACTTCCGCCACACTTTTCGCAATGCATTGGGATACGATAGGGCCTCTCCTTAGTTTTTCCTTCCTCCATGCCAAGAAACATCCGGTCACTTCAATTATCACTCTCTAACGCCGAAGCAGAAAGCGTGTTTTAGGGGCGAAACACCATGGCCGTGGGTCTGTCCATCCTCCGTTTGTTTGTAGCGTTGTAGTAGCCACCTCTAGTTCGTGAGAAGCGCGCGTTCTGGTATGCAGTAGGAGAAGAAGACGACGTTGACAAGTGAGACTCTCGTGCGTGTTCGCCTGTGTGGCATTCTTTCTTCTTTACTGCGCGCGTTCTGGTATGCAGTAGAAGAAGACGAAGACGTTGACGAGTGACACTCACGTGCGTGTTCGCCTGTGGGCGTTCTTTCTCTTTACTACGTCTCGTGTTTTCAACGACACCCGAAGACAACATTTCAGAAGTAACGCGCCATGAGGCTCCCTCTTGGCACGCTTTCTCTTTAGCTCGGAGTCGCCAGATGGAAGACAAGGCTGCGGAACGGAGGGCACGGAAGGCGGCGGCAGCGCGCGCTCACAGACAGAATCCTGAGGTGAGAGCCCGCGAGGCCGAAGCTGCACGTCGACGCCGCGAAGCAGATTCCGCCGTTCGAGCCCGCGAGGCCGAAGCTGCTCGACAAGCTGCACGGCTGCGGCGCGAAGACCCCGCCGTTCGAGCCCGCTAGGCCGAAGCTGCACGGCTGCGGCGCGAATCGGATCTTCAAAATGTGAAAGACCGTGAAGCAGCGAGAAAGCGCGCGTACCGGCAGGCAGAGCCCGAGGCTGTGCGAGCACGTGAAGTGGCTGCAAAACGCATCAGGCGGGCTCTGCCCGAAGGCGCCGACGCGCGCTTCCAGCGGGACTTCCTTGATAACAGTTTCGGCCATAGTTGCGGTGTGTGCAACAGATTGTAGTTCTCAAACAATCTAGTCACAATATCTTCCATCAAGAAGGACCACGCTCGCGCCAATGCCATCGCCGTGCTGCAGCGCGAGTTCGCTTCGCCCCACTCATCATCATTCACCACGTGGATATGCTGTGATTTTTTAGATGCGAAGTATCTTAAGGCGGAGCTCAATCCGGTGGTGGTGGTGGTGGTGTGCGGCGTGACCACCCTTACTGCGCATGCGCATACCCTCCCACACACCTCCTCTCCACTCAACCTCTCCCCTTCCCCTCTCCACTTTTTCTCTCCCCCCTCTCCACATTCCCTCTCCCCTCCCCCTTTCCACTCTTCCTCTGAAACGCGGGCTAGACATGCCGAAATTCTCTCCTGCGCAACGCCGCGGTGAGCTCGAGCGCATGCGCGTCCCCTCCCCTTCTCTCCCTCTCCTACTCCCCCCCTCGCCCGCCTGTCGACCGCGTTCCCCGCTCGCCCTGTGAGAATTAACGGCCAGGCTAGATGGAAGATACGACGCGCGTAGCGTCCCTCTTCGCGTTCCACGACGCGAGGTCGGTAGCATGCCCAACGATCGCCAACGGAACGCGATCGTGCAAGTGCTCCGGCTTCGCATCGCCTCATGGTCCCCTTTAGCGGGAGATGGTGTAATTTTTTAAGTTGTGCCAGAGTAGGGAAAGACTCTTTTTCTGCTTTCAGGTAAAAGGAAGGCGCTTAAAGTTAAGGTCCAACAATTATAATATTGTGTGTAGCTTAGAAGAATATTTATTCAAATATTTGGCCAGACACAGGGAGAAAAGTGTTGAGAATGTGCGGGCTACTCGCTAAGGCTTTTGTTCCCCGCCAATGTTACGCCCTTGTTACACAGACAGCCTAAACCTCGAGTGGTATAATTATAGTGCCTAGAATATGCTTACTAGTGTGCCGACCGCGGGCGTCGCGGTGGCACGGAGAATGATGCCTTCCACCGGCGGCCACCAGACGGCGATAGACGAGGCAACCTAAAGTTTGCGCTCGCGACCAACGTAACTAGAACAAACTCAGTTTCAAAGCTCCGTATCTCCGCCAGCGGAGGAGGGTGGTCCGAACGGCGGTCGCGAGAACTAGCGGCGCTGCAGTTCCGTTTTGCGCCACTATCGGCGCGTCGGCTGCTACCACGGCATAACACTGCGGTCCGCCGCGCAGTTGCTCGCGGCAACTGCGCGGCAACTTTCTTATTGTACTAGTTAGGTGGATACTTAGGCGGATATGCATAAGGTCGTGTGTATGCATTGGCCCGCGTGCGTTGTTCATTGATTGGCTAAGAATCGATGTTCGGTCTATATTTCCACGCCACTTCTTGTTTTATTTTGATGTATTCGGGTTTGACCAGCAAGGACGGTTATCAACGCTCGACGCTGTCCGCGAAGCAGTGTTCGAGAAGCTTCGCGATTGTAGCAGATCGCTTTGGTAAGATTGCGCGCTGCACGCGAATGTTCCAGCTTTGTCGAGAGATAACGCCGCCACCAGCGATATTGCTGGAAAGTTCGATAGCGCCTCTATAAAAGCCGACGCGCTTGACCGCTTGTCAGTTGATCCACGGTCGACGCTGTGTTCGCCGCTATCAGTGTAATTTGACTTGCAGTTTACCGGCCACAAGTTCGGCCAAATAAAGAGTTTCATCTCGGACCTGCTGACGAGGGGCGTAGCCAAGGGGGGGGGGGGGGGTTGGGGGGTTCAAACCCCCCTCGAAAGTTTTCAGTTTTGCTTGCGTATATATACACGCACACATACAAACACACACACGAACATACATAAAGTATGGTTGAACCCCCCCGAAAAAAATTTCTGGCTACGCCCCTGCTGCTGACTGCTGCCTTCGTCGACGTCACGACCCTGTGACCATATTTGAGCTGTCTACATTGCGCTTAACTTCCAAGCATAGGAGTTTTTAAGCGAATGAGGGTTTTCAGCGTAATTTTTAAACTACCACCACAATTTTAGCCGCTGCCGTCTTATCTAGACCAAGAACAACCCAACACGTTTGTAAAAGCTTTTATAGTGTACAAAGAAGCGTACTTACTCGAGACACAAAAACGTTCTAGATAAACAGTACTCATGTTTCTACAATTTATTGAAAAAAAATTTCTCAAAAAACATCACCAATGCTTTGCAATGTTTACAAGACACGTTTTCGCGACGGTTAAAGGGATACTGACCCAAAATCGGAAAATTTTACGAGAACTCGGTAAATGAAATCTGAGTGTGCGATTACATCGAATAGATGTCGTCTCTGAGCAATTTTTTCAGCGGATAGTTGTATTTTCGGTGTCTCATCTTTCTACGTCGCATCCTTCTACGGTGCATTAAACAATTCGAACAGAGCGGCCGTGATGTGAGCACCGAGCAGTTATTCGCGCGTACTCTGTCGTTAGAAGAGTCGTCAGTATTCAACTTCAGTTTTTCAACTTCACCGAGCAGATGTTCCATACCCGCAGCACTTCTTACACTGTACGACAGCCGTTTGCGTTTTGTGCTGTAGCCGTTCACTACGCAGTTAAACTGCTCGTCAACTACAATTATCTTTTGCACAAGTAAGTCTCTGTTCCCGAAGCAAAGTGTGGGATTGGGCTACTTGGTATTCCATGCTCAGCGCAAAAAATTTGACTGCTCAGCGCAAAACATTCGGCACGGTACACATAGAAAAGACGAGGACCAGCGCTGGTCATCGTCTTTTCTATGTGTACCGTGTCAAATTTTTGCGCTGAGCAGCCCGTTCCCGAGCCGGCGAGTGTAAAATATTCCGCACATATTGTTCAATACCTCGTCGTAAATTCTCTCGAAAATCCACTACTTTGAAGGCATAGCGACAGCTGACAACTGATCGAATGTCAGTGTGATGCAACTCTCAGTCTCGGTAGCGTATATAGGTAATCGCCTGCCTTTCGTTTTGCTGTTCTATTTCTGGCGGCTCCTCCAAATTGGGCACCGGGCTTTCGCGGGACGCCGTGCGTATTGGGGGGGATTTGCGCCTAAACCCCGAACATTTTGGCTTTGAAATGTGGGGTGAAAGTGCTGGGAACAAGCGCGGCACGGCACCTGGCGCGAGTTCCCAGATTAAAACTTCTTGTCCCGCAACGACACGACGATAGTGCTTTACAATGTTGTCACTCTCAAAATGAAGTCACAGACCTTGCATTTCGCAGTAAGCTTTCTATCTTTGCGATGCAAAGCTTGAATGGCGTAGGGTCTTTTGGAGGTCGGAAGAAGTGTCGTGAAGCGGAGTCGTCGTTGCGGTAGCCGCTTTTGCAGCCCGGCGCAAAGCAAGTCGGCATACCGCACTGTGAATCTGTTCGTCCTCGTTACGCTTCGTACATCATGCACGTGTCTTCGTACAAGACGCTAAGCCTTGTCAAGAACAGTCGCAAAAATGACGAGCTAACAAAGCGCAGACGACGGTGTAACCCACGTGAGCTCGTACATCGGCGGCGCCGATCACAAGCGCCAGCCGCGGGAGCTAGACGTGACTGCAGCGCCACTAGTTCTCACGACCGCCACGCGGACCGCCTCTCCGGCGGAGCTTTTAAACTGAGTTTGTTCTAGTAACGTTGCTCGCGACGCCAGCGCCGAATGCTCCCCTGGCGGACCCGCGGAGCTCTTGAAGGTCGCGTCTGCGCAGGCGCGCGCCTGCGTTCTCTACGGCGCGAGCGCGCGCGCGCGTTGTTTTCGCGATGGCGAGCGCGACCGCACCAACCAGGAAAGCGGGCACGCAGTACTGCTGTGTTTTGATTACCACAACAGCCACGAAAACACGAAAGGTCGAAGGCAGACCGTGAAGTTCTACAGATTTCCGGGGAAGTAGTACGAGAAGGACAGACGACAAGCATGGATAACTGCAGTGTGCCGAGTCAAGTAAGTCGCATAATTCCGCATTCGCATGCCATGTCGCGACCGCTCGAAGAAACGCTTTTAGCATGCGGCCGCTTTGTTTAGGTGTCGCATAGTTGAATTTACAGTGGCACCCGCCGTGTTAGTTAAATGCATGCGTTGTGCGCCGCTGAGCTTGACGACGCGAGCTCGATTCGCGGCCACGACGGCCCCATTTTTAAAAAGACGAAATGCAAGAACACCATTGTTACCGCGTACTTCGATTTCTTTTTCACGTTAAAGAATCCCCTCTAACTCGACGTCGTGAACGATCTTGTCGCACACCTGCGACACGCACTTGGCTTTCACTGCGACATCACCGTCGACAATTTGTTCAACGCCGTACACATGTGGAAGCATACGCTCCCCTTTCTTGAGGTTGCCGCCACGAAATAAAGCTGTCGGCGTCGGCAATCTTCTTGAATCCACATTGCAATCTTTGCATCGCTGTTCCGCAAGCAGGCGACCTGCCGCCGTCGAAAACTGGACGCCGTGAGCACGCGCAGCGAAGGAAAACGCGGACGCATCAACGTAAACAAAGCGGAGAATGCGCCACGACGCGACCGCGCTGCGCGTCATTTCCACATTGGGGACGCGCTGTTAGCAGGCGCCGTAGCGCCCCCTGGCCCAGGTTTTCTCGTCTATAGCCGTAGGGACCGTACTACGCCGAGCGGCGTCTCTAGCCGACGCGCGCGCCTGTGAGAGACGCCGACGGGCTGTCCCAGCCAGTTTCGCGCTGCAGAACGTTGGTTGGGGTGCAAAGCGTAATCGAAGGAATTGGATTTCGTAGCACTAACAAGCGATCGTACGCACAGTTATCATTAATACGCTGCGCGATACTGGCTGTTTCTTCGAAAAATACTATTATATGCGACACAACACTACAAATGCTAAATTCACGGCAGTTTGTAGCTAATTACCTTACATTTACTAATGATCTGTTCATTTACCTAAGGACACACTAATTATCTATTTAATCAGCTAACAACACATATTTATCTAATCAGCTAACGACACATAATTATCTATTTAATCACCTAACGACACATATTTTACTAATTATCTATGTATTCACCTAACGACGCTCAGTGTAGCAATTATTGAAGTGTTTCTCACAAACGACAGCCGCCGGAGTTGGTCGTCGATTTGTGCTCTTTATATTATTCTCCCACTCGGCTAAACTTAATTACATTTCTGTGTCCACGGCGCTAAATAATGAGACACGCTCGTTGTTTGAGCGGTAGGCACTCGTACAGTATGGTACGAAACAGGTGCTACCTTTACGCCTCGTTTTCTGCGACCACATCGCGGCTCTGTGAACAGAAACAAGTGCGAAGCGCGCGCACAGAAAAGAAACCTAGCAATGGCATGCGGAGACACCATAAGCTACTGGCTCGAAAGCGACAACGCCCCACAAGTTTACCGCAACGGAATATTTCTTAACTCCGTGATCACAACTTACTGCGCTTACGAACGGGCACGGCAGCTACATAAAAATCACAGCATATCCACGGAGTGAATGATGATGTGGGCGAAGCTGCGGAGGTTCATCGGTAAACCGTGAATCTTCCGTGAATTCTGCCCAGTACATCATCACCGACGTGAGATCGGGCGCGTTTATACTAAAGGTTCGATGAGTTATGACGACTTGCAGCTCACTTTAATTTTACATGTACGCTGTGAATTTTCATTGTTTAGAAAACCATTGCTTTAGAAAACATCTGGCGTCTTTCGTTAAGCAGCTGGCGTCTTTTCGTTTTGCTTTAGAAACATCTGGCGTTCTTCGTTTTGCTTTTACAAAACATCTGGCGTCTTTCGTTGGTTTATTTCATCAATCAACGGCGTTTTGAACAAAATTTTTATTGTTTAATCACGCACAGGAGAAATCTCACCAGGCACTACCTTGGAGGTAAACAATGGCTGCTAATGGGAATGAGAGACAGAAGAAGTCGGCTTTTAGCTAACACTTACACTTCTACTTCTACTAACGTTTCCTACTGGAACATGCCAATGGCTGCTAATGGGGAATGAGAGACAGAAGAATTCGGCTTTTAGTTAACGCGCACGCTGCGAATTTTTTATTGTTCAACAACGCACAGGAAAAATCTCCCACCGGCACCACCTTGGAGGTCAAAGCGTAAGACTGGTTACGCACTACGACTACTACTACGACTACGAGGGACGAACGGGTGCCGCCTTAAGGAGCTTCGCCCCTAAAAAAAAAAACAGGTAGCGGCCGTGGAACGGGCATCCGAAGCGCAATTGAGCGACGCGCCTGCAACGCGCGCGCTTGGCTTGATGCGCCGCTCGGTTAGCATGCTCCCTAAGAGTGTCGCCGTCTGGTGGCGTCCGGAGGAAGGCATCACCGTCGGTGCCATCTCCCATTGGAAACGCTCGGCGGTCGGCACACTAGTAAGTATATTCTGGGTACTATAGTATAACCGCGGTTCGCTGATGTTACACGGTATACGAAACCGCGGTAGTACCAAACTGAGCTTGGCGACCTCGGTTTGGCAGTTAACAGAGAAAACGGCGGCCTCCGTGTAGGACGTGTGCACGCCGGCGAGCGTTCGTGAAAAACGAACGAATTGGACTGCACGAACCACGGAAACCCTGATTAGGCTTTGGGACAATTTTCGTCATCGGCGGAGCACCTCAAGTACTGCGAAAGTGGACGCGGCAATAACGTCGAGTTGAACGCTGGACTGCCGCCAGACGCAGAGCCATTCACGCCAAACCAAGTCCGCTTTAACTGAGGACGCTTGTGCCTCTTGTAACATCGGCGAACCATGGTTGGGGCTAACCGTGGTTCAACGCGGTAACCGTGGTTGGTCGTAACTGCGGTTAACTTGCCTGTGTAACAAGGGTATTACTAGGCTAGGCCGGCGGACAAAACCGGAGCCCGTCCAGCATTTGTGTTTGTAAACAGCGAAAGGTTCTCTGTTTTCGCGTTAACGTAACGTGACGAACCTGGCGGCACCAACTTCCGCCACCGCTGGCTAACGCGAACGCTGCGCCAAACAAAGAGACGCGGTGCTTTGAGACAGTCTCCGTTCGTGGCTCCATGCGCGATACAATCGGAGAAACGTCAGTACGACGCCGCTTCATGCACTGGCTTTAAAATGTGCATACGAGCTCCGTGAGGTGGCGGCAGTATTGCTTTGGACATGGCTTCGAGTAACAAAAGGAGTACGATGGAACAAATCTGACAGACGCGTGATATAGGAGAGCAATATCGCTTGTACCGTATTTCCACGGCAACAGCAGCGTCGCGCGTTCAGGCGCGCGTGTGACATTCGGAATCATACCCTCTATGTGGCGCCGGACCACGGCAACTCCCGAACTAAGGCGGATGAATGTCTCCCATTGAGGAGCGAGCGTTTGCACTGAGATTGATAAAATAGAAGGCGTTGACTGGAGAAAAGTCGGCGGTAACTTATAGGCTAGGGAGCCTATATGACTGGCTGTTTTAGGCTGATGTCAGCCTTTGACACACTACATGCCACCAGCGCACCGCCACCCGCCAAAACTCAAGGTTCCCAGAGAGTGACGCCGCGATATTGCGCCATTTTGTTCCCCGCACTGCGCGTTCGCCCGGTCCTTGTTGCCGCAACGATTAATCGCAGTTAATCCTCGAAATACGGCGCCGAAGCTAGTGGTACCGCGTTAAACGTTGCACGCGAAGCCAGAAGAGTCGAAATTGCTGGATGTTGCGTACCGCTGTGCAGTAAACACTTCACAACGGTACGCACAGCGAGCCAGAGCCGACGAAAACTTTGGCTTGCTCAATTGAAGCGAGACTGCTGGGGGCCCAGCACTGCGTCTCATGCTTGCTCTTTGAGTACTGCGTATTTTGTAGACCGTTTTTCGCTGCAGGACACGGTATATGTGTTTGACAGTGTTTGCGAATTCATAGATAACCGAAGGTGTCATTGCTCCGTTCAAGCATTCCGAGTGAAGCCTAGATACGGGACGCATCCGCGCGTCCGCAAAAAGAGACGCGCTCGTGAATAAACGACAAGCCGCTGCCATTTATTCAAGGGCAAGCAAGATGTGCATGGTTAGCGGCAATAAGCGACGAGTTCCCAACCTCGCAGATCGCAAGTAAATCCATTCATGGCAGCCCTTGCGGACAGCATGAGCGCTTCGCGTAACTCAGGGGAGCGGTGATTTGGCCCAAAATGGCGGCGCACCAAAATCACGCCAGATTTGGCAGAAGCTGGCAACAGCGTGCCCCATTACCTGCTGGTTTTTGGCGGTGTTTTTTAAAGCCGCTTTTAAAGATGTCGCCACCCTAAAACGGTCGTTCACGTAGGCTCCCTATTATCGGCCAGAAGTTAAGCGCCATCTCGCGGGCATTTTATGAACTGGTATGACCTTGGCTGAACTGGAAGGTCAGATTCACTGAATCAGGCATTTTCTGGGTTGGTACCAGCAGGAGTAGGCCTATTGCTCTGAAATGCGCTGAATTGAAAGCGAGTGATAAAGAAAACATGGTTGATCCCTCCGTCATAGGAATCGGCATAACACGAAAGTGAAACGTGTCTTCGCAGCGGTAGTTGAGTGTTATTCTGCATTGATATACGAGAGCTTGCACAATGTCTATTGGTGTTTGGTAGCTGTAGCACCGCTTGATGTGTACACACCTACGTTGACGCCTGGTGGCACATCTCCATACCGACGACTAAATTATACCCCTGTCACACTGAAGGTGCAAATGTCATTAGGTTCGAAGATCATTCGGTGCACCGAATGTCATTCGATCCGTGGTGGTGCTACACTGGAAAAACTAATGTCATTCGTTCATGATATCAATGTCGATAATTGAAAAAAAGAAGGCCGGAAAACTTGAGGAAGGTAAATGTAGTGTGGTAGAAAAGAGAAGTTATTTATTTTAGGATGTATGTCGGGAGTCGCGCCACTAATAAAACACAGAGAGAAATGTTATTTTGTATAATATCCGACCAAAACAAGCCAAGACGACGCTTAGCCAGTAGCCATAGCCAATAGAACACAACAAACGTGGCCGACATGGCAGTGCCGCTGCACGACGACGCCAAGCTGCAGCATGTAAAGCGTTTAGTTCCTCTGTACTTGGCGTTGCGCGAAAAGCGTGTGAGCCAAACGAAAAGACTGGAGCGAGAAATAGATGAAGAGTGCAAACGCAGCGATGACATTCTGCAACGCATTCAAGCGAACGCGTTCTCAATCGCAGCAGTGGTCGCCACTGCATCCGCTGTTTACCGAGAACGTTGGGCATTTCAAAGAAGCGAACGCTGCTTTGAATAGACTCTGCCTAACCTTGGAGAACTTCACTTTAAACAAGCCTTTCGTGTGTCACCGTCCACATTCAGGTATTTAGTGGAAGCGTGCAGATGTGTAGTGGAACGGCAAACGACACGGTTATGGAAGCCGATCTCCGTGGAGAAGCGAGTGGCGGTGGGACTATACCGGTTGTGTTCAAGTGCAGAGGACAGAACTATTGCACACCTTTTAACACGAAAGTGTTTTATGCCGGGGTCCACCAAGACTTCAATGACGTATTTCCGTCACGGAAATGACGTCGAAAAAATATACACAATCAGATGGCAAAGAAAAAAAAGCTACCGTCAAGCGGCATCGAACCCACGACCGCTCGGTCCGCAACAACAGATGCCGGGCACGCTATCCACTGCGCCACGGTCACAGACTCTGGAGCTTTACGAACGCGCCTTTTATATCTACCACTCTCCCGGTCGGCGGGGTGGTGTTGACCTCTCGAAGTGGTAAGGCAAAGTAATTCGCCATTGTTGTGGCCTCCGCGACTAGCACTTGCAACGCGTTTACGCGTCCGTCCCATTCGGCGCGTTTTCAAAAGAACTTGAATTGTGTCAATGCCTTAACACACCGCGAGGTGGCGACCTTTGCCCAAGCGTCGTAAAAGTGTCAGCGTCGGCGTCTCTCATAGCAACACGCTAATCCACACCAAACATGGCTCTGCGACGCGCGCCTGCCTCACCATAGCTGTAACGCTGCGTTCCCCGCTCACGCGCTCGCCCCGAGAAAAATCGCGGCCGGGCTACCGGGGCGGCGCGACGCGCTTTGCGTTTCCCTCTAGTGCAGCCGTGGTGTTCAATCACATTTTAACATGCCGCGGGATGGCGACCAAGTTCTGCGTCCAATATGCGACGCTCTTCTGGCTATCACACCTCGTTCTCTGATTACGCTTTAACCGTTAACTAGCGACCACAAGGGTTTGTTTAATCATTTAACATGGGCGTTAGTCGTCGGGATGGAGATGTACCACCAAGCATCAACGTGGGTGCATCAACGTTAAGCGGTGCTATAGGTACCGTCCACTGACCAGAGGGAGCTGCGTTGCTCGCACTGGCCTGTCCCAAGTTCGCTGACATTGGCCGTTAGGGGCACGCAGAAAACAGACGCGTGCACGCGTCCCCCCTGTAGCCCGGTTACAATCGGTCTACTCTTGCAGGGAGGGAGACGCGCGCATCGCGTTCTATTTTAACTGACCCCGCCTCAATATTGCTGTTTTTATCCGCCAGGCTGTGCGTCCTGGTGCTGCCGTCACATTGGAAAACTCGACTGCACGGTGCCTTAACTGCCATACATCAATATACATTGTGCAAACTCTCTCATATCAATGTACAGTAAACATTCAGTTACTTCTGTAAGGGCACGCTTTACTTTCGTGTTATTCCGATTCCATTTTTGAATCGACCGGTCCACCGTAAACGTTCTCTACAGAGAATTTTGCAAGGCAGTGATAAGCCAACTTGAAAGGGAGTGGCTCCACATGATACGGCAAGAAGACATGAAGGAACACCTCAGGGAGTTCTTCGCCTTCAGCGGCTTTCCTCAGGGCATAGGCGCTCTTGACGGATGCCACTTTTGTGCCTCCCCACCTAAGGAGCATGCAGTGGATTATTACAACTACAAAGGAGGGTAAGCACCAGATGTTTTTTGGTTTAAAAGCTTTTGATCAGCTCAGCTTCGGTCTTGTGCTCTATATTTGGAAGAATACTTAACTTCAAGTGGTCGTGCTATTGTTTGTAGCCCGAAAGTCGCGGATGCTTCTCATCAGTTTATGCATGCAATAAAAGTTTTCCTTATGTTTGTAATTGAAACATGCGATTGAGCTTTACTCTTGGTTGCTATTCACGTTTCGCAGTCAGGAAGTTTCAGAGAGTAATTCACTAACGTGGAATATGTTTTGTTAGGATGACGCAAAATTACTGTTCTTTATTAGCGTGGAACTCATTGTTACCTGAACAAGTGCAGATGCTAGCATCACTTTTTTAGAGAGTTACTTTGCATGAGACTGTAGTGCAAGTGTGGCATGAAAACTGGCATTAATGCTCATCTTCTTTGCAGGTACAGCATCGTACTACTCGCAGTAGTTGACCACATGTACCGTTTTCGGTACATAAATGTTGGAGCCCTTGGCAGGTGCCACGACGCCAGCGTTTATGCAAGATCAAGGCTGTCTGGTATGGTGGACGGTGGATACTTCCAATTGCCTGTGGCTGTGATCGAGGGCGTCGAGGTGCAGCCAATAATCCTCTGCGACCAGGCTTTCCCACTCACCACAAACTTACTCAAACCATTCCCTAACGCCTCGCCGAACAAAGAGGAAGCATCCTTCAATTACAACCTATGAAGGACAAGACGCATCGTGGAAAATGCATTCGGAAGGTTGAAGGCCTGCTTTAGGTTTGTGATGAAAAGAATGGAATGTACCTTCGTAAATGCAAAGCTCGCTATCAGGACATCATTTACTTTACATAACATATGTGAGGGCTTTAGGGACAGCGCGGAACGAGAGTGGGAACAAGAGGCCTCTGCCTTCGATGCTCTTTACGAGCAGCCATCGAACTCTACCACTACATCCAGTGGTGCAGGTGATGTAGTTAAATATGCTCTTGCGCAGTACTCCTGGAAATTGGACCAGAATCCGTAAATCTTAGGCGTGAAAGTACATAAAGCTGTGGAGTCTTTACAGGCGTTAGCTAGAGAATTTGTATTTCAGGCATTACTTTGCGATGTAACGCCCCCATGAAGAGTACTTCAACTAAATACAGAAAAAAGCTCTGTTTATTTACAATATTTCTATGTACAGTTAGTTGCCTGATAGACGAGGAATAAAAACAGCGCTAAACACGGGACGAGAAGAGGACACATACACGGGGCCGCGTATGTGTCCTCTTCTCGTCCCGTGTTTAGCGCTGTTTTTATTCCTCGTCTACCATGCAGCACCAGCCCAATCAAGCACATTGTTAAAGTTAGTTGCCAGTAATCTTCTCGAGCACCGAGATGAGCCGCTCTTCACGTTCCGCTGCCGCTTGATCTATTTTGAGCTGTTGCTCGCGCATCTCCAGCTCTTTCCCCTTGGAACGTTCCAAAGAGAGGCGCAGCTGCCGCTGCTCTTCGATCAGCTCCGACATCAGCATTTGTTGCGGCGACAGCTTTTTGCTGGACTGTCGCTGCTGTTTTCGTTCTGCCGCTGGTGTTGCATTTTCCCCTTCACTTTTCGAAGTTTCTTCACCTTCTGCTGGACTGCCGCTGGCTTCTTGTGTAGCTGTGGGGTGTGACTGTGGGCAGCTGTGGGTTTGGCCAGAAGTTTCTTCGCCACCTAAAGCATCATCCTCATGTGTATCGCCCGTCTCCATACTCCTGATGATCTGAAAAAGCAAAATAGACAGTAAATAAATTGAAAATGAGGCTGCTGTTCTTATCCTCCAAAGAATGCTGGACCGCCAGCTGAGTGAGAGTGTGTGTGTGTGTGTAATCCTGAGAAAATAATCGGTAACACTTGCAAATCAGCACAAAAAAGATATTACATAAAAAACTGCTAACTAATCTAATAAAGTTAATACTCAGAATACTGTAATTATTGCCAGTATGTTCCGTTACATATTTACACAATTTTGAGAGTAACATGAATCCAATCTGAAAACTTCTATTCTTTAAAATATATAGACACAACCACTGTACACAGATTGCAAGGAAATGGGCAACAAATTCACTTACCTGCTCTACCGTGCTGCTGTCGCTGCCTGGTGTTTCTTGCAGCCGGCTTGAGCCATTCATGGGCAGCGCTTGGAGAAATCTATTTCCCAGTAATAGGGCCATGTTATCTTGCCACACCCTGTACCCTTTTTCTTGTTGATGTCTCTGAAATAACAAGGATAAAAGTCGGTCATGTTTCCACAGCGCTGCCAGTTCACATGAGAAACGTGCGAATATTTTCATCAGCTGTTACCCACGCACTAGAGTATAGCTTTCTTGAAATATGTCCCACTTCACGGCAGTAAGTAATAAAGTCATGCTAAGCGCCCTGCGTCTCGCAGGACCTCGTCAGTGAACTAGAATACACTCGATCAAAAGTGCCCCATGTGACTAGTTTGCCAATCTGCACACAAAACAAGGCAAAATGCACCCGCTTAAGGCATGCGCGGCGTGACGGTGAAAAAATTGGCCGCGTATCTGCGTGCTTCGCTGCAAATATCGTCCAAAGACGATAGAAGAGGCGCTGCGTGATATGGACGCCATCTGGCAATACGTCGGGAAACATGAGTGCTGTGTTGCGGGCTGGTAGTCCCGGCGCAGCAGCAGGCGAAGACCGGCGGTGACCAACGCGACCGGCGGGGACGCCAGCCAGCCCGAACACGCGGTTTGGCGCGAAGCGCCGAAGCAGAAGAAACGTCCGCACTCAACGAGTACTCCACACATGCTCTTTTATTTACACGTCGCCTTGGTAAAACAGGAATGCCAGAGCGGCGCCCCATGGCGTTCGTACAGTGCAATATGGGAACCCAAGCTCAAGTTTGCGGCGCGACAACAGCGCCGCGCTGGCCGCGCTGCGGCTCTGTCAGAAAGCTCTGGAGCTTATGCGCGGCCGACTCAGCCCTTTTCACGGTAGCGGTAGCGCGCGTGCGCACGCGTTCTTCTGTCGGTGCGGATAACTGGGGGGCCGTCAGCTCGGCACGTTGAACCGAGAGGCTTGCTGTGCGGAGCTGCACATTTCCGCGATGTCAGAAGCGACCCCACGGAAGTGGAGGTGAGGTTGGAAGTATTGCTGTGTCGTGGGCTGCCACAACAGTGCAGACAACATCAAGGAACGCGATTCACGTGCGAAACTGCATTGGTTCCTGGTCGGGTTGCACGAGAAATAAAGGCGGCAAGCGTGGATAGCTGACAGCGCTGTCTCGCCTTCTATTTGGCTGTCTGAGTTCATCGTTTCGACTACCTGAATCGGTAAGTAACGCGGCGCATGCACGCAGCGACTCAGTCATGATTACTCGCTGTCTTCTCGCATTGTGAAAGTGCAGTTACGGTTGTAGGTGAAATAACTTTGTGTTTTGATTCCCCGTGTTCGTGAGACCTGCCCATCGTTGTTGAACGTTCACACTCGCGTTATACCGTTAGCGTTGCGCGGTTGGTTGAATTCAACTGAACTCGGCACATCGTCAGAAGTTCGGCGCCTACAATTCACGCGTCGGGAAGGCTGCTTTATCACACCGGAACGGACGTCTGTGCATTTTCAGCAAGCTTTGACATCGTTCTGCAGATTTGCTTTGTTTTTGTCACTTTATTAGTGTCACTTGTCCCGTTAATGGGGACGGCAATCGCCGGGCGGATTCTAAGGGCTGGCGTCACGGCCCTCCGAAAACGCACCACGAAAGCGCGGACAATTTAGAGTTGGTCCTTTGGTGCGCCAGCGAACGCCGGTTGTGGTCCAAAGACCGAGTCAGAGCCGAGAGTCGATAACACAAACGAAAACGAAATATATTCTCAGTTAGGGCAATACAAATTTCACAAACACATGCACACTCGGCTGGTACCAGTTACAGCTTCACAATATAACTCTGATGGTGTTTACACAACGGGAGCTAAACAAACAGATCACACGCTACAAATGCAATCGCATGCATTACAACTATTCAATGACAGTTAAAGTCCTGAATATACAAGGGCGTATCCAGTCCACAATACTTGGACGGTAATCGAATGCTTCTCTTCAAGGAAACACTCACGCCAGCTCCAGCGTTGATCGTCGTAGCTCAACCGTCGTCGTGACTTGTCACGGCTCACACGGTGTCGTCATCGGATTCTCCAAATCGACGATCGACTGACCGCACACCATCATAAACACGTATTCTTTGGCTAACGGAGCCACACGTAGCGTAACTTCACCATCACCGGGCCGACTGACTCACTCCTTCGCTGGCTTCTCGACTCCACCACTCACTGACTGCACTACCGCTTGACTGCTCGTCGTCGCATGCTTTTATCCCTTCTCCCCTGGTTTCTAGAAGCGTCGGGAGTGTTCTCCGGCGCGTAGTACAGCTAAGCCTGGGGAAAGGGCGAGAGCTTTCTCGTACGTTCGAATCGCGGCGGCATCGCTCGGGGATGCGTCCCCCTTTCCTTCTAGAAACATCCAGGTTTTGCCGGGCGTTTGATCGCGTGGTCTGCGTCTGGCTCCAGTGGGTGAGGAAGATGCGGCGCGCCGGCGTCTTTTGATGCTGTTTTTTCGTTGTTCGCGCTTCTTGGTCGCGCGGCTCGCGCTGTTCTGTCTCGCAGCTGCTTGAAAGCGGCTGCGCGTGCGCCTTATAACACGCTAATTTGTGACAATTAGTGTGATATATATTTAAGCCGCTAAATATAACTGGTACTTAATACATGCTTTTCAATTGCAACCTTGAAGTAACCACCTTCTGACTGTGCAATTTTCTAGCCGCGTTCGCGCAGCAGGTTTATACGGCTGTCAAGTCGATATCATAAAAAGAGACTGCAAGCATGACGCGAGAGTCGAAAAAACGAGGCGAGCAGTTCATCTTGCTTCACAGTGGTTAAAGCTCAGCTAGCTACCTCGCGTCTTGATCGGCGGGTGATTCTCTAGCGGCACGGAGGACTTGATTCTAACCTTCTCAGGAAACAGTGCCAAGGCCGTATAATTTCTTTTTTTCGCACGCGGCAAACGTTTGTTCACGAAAGTACACGGCTGCTACTGTAAGCATGCCATATCAAAACAACAATCATATGATTCGTAATCCACACCGCAGAACTTCGATAGCGTGTACGGCTTCATTTCGGATTGCATATGGACCATTACGCATCTTTAACATCACAGAATGAGATTTACCTCGAGGTATACGTCCTATACGGTGTAATGGCGACTTGGGAAATGCATTTCGCTTTGAGTCGGGCGTCGTTGTCGTCGATCGTCTGCTCTGCACCGTAAATGTGATTGACGAGCCTTTCTCATTTTATCAAGTTCGCTTTTCAGAAGCGCTTGTCCAGCTGTGAGATCTTTTTGAACCCGCACTGCAGGCGGTATATTGTGAGGCGCCGCGAGAGCTCTGCACGTGCACAGAAGCGGGGGCAACGCGGTGGAAAGAAGGGAAAATGCGCGCTGCTTACACCCCAGTTTCTATTTCTCTGCCAGATATGGCGCTGCTTGTCAAGAGCAGCAGCGCCGCTAAGCGTTGCTTGGGAAGCCTGTACTGAACCGAAACCGAAACACAACAATGAGCTCGTGCAGAGGGCACGGAGGAAAGCAAGTTTCAGCACAGTCGCATTTTCAGCGCAGCTTAAAAATCTAGGGTCTCTATAATTACGTATCTATGTATTTTCTATTAAAGGAACACGCCACCTAATACTTACCTAGTGATGTTGCACCTCAGATATGCGTAATGTTTGCTTTTTGATCAACAGTGTACACAAGTATACACCTAGTCAGCCGTTCAAGATGGCTGGCCCTTGGGCAAGTGGTTCAACTTTGGCCGGGTAGCTGAATCGAGTGACGTGCCGACAAGCAGAAAGACAGACAGACAGAAAGACAGACCAAAATTTCTGCGTTTAGGTTCCCCAAGAAAGACTATCGTCACAGAACACTTGTACTACCATTTAGAGAAGGGAAACTGTACCTTTGACAGTGCAACGGAAATAAGGGTAGCGGTGGCGTTGTGAACTAAAGTATCCGACCAAGAGATGGCGCTGCGAAAACTATCATCATCATTCCGCTGGGGCAATATGGCTGCCGCATTGCTGGCGGGTGCGGGTGGTCGCGGTGCACGCCCGCTGGTTCTGGGCGTTTATTTCCTGCTGTCCGGGGGTTGCATTCGCGCGCGCGGCAGCCTATCATTACTACAAATATTTCCGTTACGTCGCCAGGTGACCGAAAGGCCTCAACTGGCAAAAAACACCCCAAGCAAGTAAGCTTACATTGTTTATTGGCAATTGTGAATGTAGCAGTATACATGTAAACAAGCAGCACTGTCAGTTAGAGAGTTGAACAATACATACAAGAAACAGAAATATCCATCTGCTTAATAAAATTGCCAGCTGAAACTGAGCAACTCTATGTCTCTTGACTCGTTCAGCATACCTCTTATAGAACGCAGAACGAAGCGTCAGACAACGATACTATTTACGATGGGTGACCCTTGCACAGTACTTGCGTACAGTGCTGCCCGTCCTCTTTCTCACTACACATGCGCGTTTGACGATTTGAGCGGTAATAAACAAACAGAATCAAAGCTCGCAAAAGATGCAGTGCCAGTAAGATTAGCCTCAGCCCGAGGTACTATTTTGACAACACATTGGCGACAGCCACTCGGCGCTGAAAAAAAAAAAGTGAAACCACACTGTTGTGCTAGCTATTCCTGTACGTACATAACGTGTTCTCGTTATTGTGCTCAATATCCTTGTGTTCGTGCCTGCGCGCCGATCTTTTACGATGAATTCCGACCATTTAGCTCAACTTTCAGTTCAGCTAAGCGCGTGTGTTCTGAGAAAACACCATTTATGGTATCACGTTGAAAAGGAAACTTGGTTCATTTTTTATAAAAGGTTGCAGTGACAAACACTTCACTTGAGTAACTGTTGGCGAATAAGAAAAACCTTAGCCTGAATCCAACATTTCAGCAAGTGAACATTCCTGTGAAGGTATGTCACGGAAGACAAGTTTCGAGAAGTGAGCTACCCTTGCTCACCCACTATTTATCAACTGACGTATGTCATAGCAGATGCCTGCGCGTGTTCCTGAAAGCACTCATTTATAAATAAAAAAGCATGATGTACCAGAGGACAGCACCGACAATAGACTGCACATGATGTGGGCGCGCACATTAGAGACGTTTGGAACGGTAGTATACTAGACAGCTAGGAAGTGCTGGAAGTCATAGTAGCAATGTTGGAAAAATAGGCAGTGAGTAATCCTTTCTGCCAAATGTGTATAATTAGCTTCTTTGTTCAATTGCTATGTTTTGCACTGAAAAATAAATAAATTAGTCCATTTTTTCTGGTGCCAATGGTGCATAGTCGTGAAAGACACTGCTTAAACGATGGACGATTGCAGAAGCTGAATGTACATTTTCATTCTTCACTACCTCCTGTCTGCCTCACTCTTAACAAGGGTGTCACAAAAACTAATAAGGCGGCAATAGGGGCTAGTTGGCACGTCTTCATGCTTGTGATGCGCTGCAGGTAGACACGGACCAGAAAAAACGAGAACAGCACAAGGTGTTGCGCATCACCCTGTGTGTTCTCGTTTTTTCTGGTCCGTATCTACCGGCAGCGAATCACAAGCACGGACACAAAACTAGCCTTTTTGGATATAGCTCACGCCAATATCAAGGAAGTAGCAGTTATTACACATTCAAATCTTTAACATGCACAAGCACTGGCCAACTCTATTGAACTCTGATTATATCTATGAGTGCACTCATTTATTTTTCTGTTAAAAATAAACATACTTTTAAAAACTCCGTGTCATGTGTCAGATCTGTTATCTAGAACAAATAATATTTGCTACTTGTCTATGGTTCCACTTCACATAAAAAACAAATTGCTTGCACAAATGCAACGGTGCTGTACCCTCTTTTCTGGATATGTCTGTTTACATATCCCAATAATGTATTGGCGATGTTCATTGAATAATACTAAAGACTAAATTTTCAAATGCTTTACAAATTCAACAGCCTGTTTCATAGAACACTGCCCAAAATGCCCTTATGCACATGCTCCTATTCTTCTACTCCTATCATCAAACGTTATTTATTCCAGAGTAGCGACCCGGAAACTATTCTCCAGGTGACCACTACACGAAATGCCTTGTTTAATGAAGGCACGAGTGTTTGCACACATTTTCTATTTTAGAACCTTCACAATGTCCCTCCCTACAAGCAATCGGTACACATAACTCTTTGTTTCAGCACTACTGTAGCTTTCCCCGCCATTGCTTTGCTACAGCCTTCACAATTCCAGCAAACTATTTTCATTGGAAAAAACAAGTGCTGCTAAATATGGACTACTACTGGCCCACTTGCTACCAAGTTACATGTGATACTCTATGCAAAGTTTCACACGTAGATTAAAGTACAGTATGTGCACCCCATCACATGCACTATCCAAGAAATTTGAAGCCAGCACATTTCCTCTAAACTGAGTAATTCATGAAGCAAGAAACAATTTGTGGACCCACTTTTGTACTGCTTCAACATACCGTACACTATCACTGCTTTTCAGTATAAGGCTTGCATTTGTCCGCCTGGTAAACGTTGGTGGTGCATAGGCGACTCTTGAGCTTCTTAAGACTTGGTGTGGGTAGCTTGGAAACCAATGATCTCTCTTTTGTCCAGTTTTCTGAGAAGAAAAAAAAATTGAGTCATGAGAAAAAGCAAGAAAGAAATGATGAAAGAAAAATTGGTTTAATAAGTAAAGTGTCCAAACCATACCTTGTGAGGATTTTGGACCACGAGTTTACTTTCAGTAGTGGAACATCCTCTGCTGACTTGAGGTAGGTTCAGAGATAAAGCATCCGAGCGTGTGCTGATATGAGCAGTATCTTGTAGGCTGTGGTTGGGTTGGAAGAGGAAAACATAATGATTACTATGGTAGAAGCGTGAGTGGATTTGCTATTCATGTCTGAGAAGAATGTATATGAGAGCACTGCATGAGAAAAATAGTGTGCACATAACATTGCTTTGTTTGTGAATTTGTTTTAGTGGTGACCTTCAGTGGACCGTGTCTGACCAAGCCTCAATTAGAGGATACTAAGTTAGTTAATTGCCCAACTCTATAAACTACATGGTATGTGCAAATGTAATATGTATGATTGTAAACTTACGAAAATGTGTAAATGCATGTACATATTATAAGTTCACTTGGCTCTACCATGCATTGGACTTATGAGCATTTATCTCAGAAGACTAATTTGTGCAGAAATAGGTAAACTTATGCTGTGATCTGTGTTACAAAGTTTAGCAGTAAAGATATGTTTTGCAAAAGTGAGAACGAAGTAAATAATCTTAGAAAATGTCATTGGAATCCACAAGCGGTGCATCCGATCAGCTGGACGAGTCGTAAAATCTTTTGAAATGACAAAAACCATAGCGCATGCAAAAAGAAAGCTATGTTCAAATGCAAAGCAGTGCTATTCACTCACCGGTGCGCACACCCACATGGTGCATGGTTATTCCGTTTTCGTAGGTAGTCTCCGAGCTCTTTGCTGGCATTGAATTTTCACGCTGGCAGCCGGTAAAGCGCCGCAGCTGACGTGATTCACAGGCTTTAGGCACGTTCGCTTTCTGGCAGCGGCATGTAAAATTTGGCGCACAAACTTGCATTGCTATATCAAAACTGATTTAAAACGGAGCTGCGTAACGTCGATCAAAGAAAACGACCGCGGTACAATTTGAATGAAATAACCGACCGAAGCGCAATCGATGCCAATGGGCTGCTGCTTTTCGAGCGTCAGTGTAATCTCAATACTTGTCTTCAAACAATCAAGCTCTTGTATTAACTCTAGAAGTAACACAAAAACTGGTCCCTACTAGCTGTATGAAAAGTGACACGGTAACTAAGCTTTTAACAATCTTCTGATACATTCTGAAATAAAATTTTTGGCCGCGTTGAACGCCCCTAACACGGAAAATGCGAACTAACTTATCCGACTGCTAAAAGAGGAGTCAGTAGCTCCACTCTCCACGCATATCGATGGAACTCGCCGCGGTTGATTTTTCGCCCTCTGCGGCGATCGCTGGAACTTGAGACTTTCCGGGGCCTGCTATCGTCTTTAAGAAAGTGCCGCGTCTATTAAAGTTCTCTACAACGCGAAGTCACAGAGGCACGCACCCGGGGCAGTTCGCGTTGCGACAGCGCGCACACACAAAAGCACAAAGCGTTCCGCGCATATCGCTTTCAAAACGCGGTCTCGCACGCGTCCATGCGATAAAACAGCTTGCAACGGAACTGCGTACAATACAGTCTGTTTTTTTTTTGTAAAAGTTCATGAATACGCGCAGTAAAACTCGCACTTGCCTGTACTTGTTCCCCAAGATTTCAATTTTCGTCTTGGTCTCCTTTAGCGTCTTCTCGTTGCCGAGCTTGCGCAGCTCTTCCACGATCCGGGCATACACTTCACTATTCCTCTTGTACAGCTGCGTCGCGTCGCCGTCAATGGGCGAGCGCGGGTCGGCTGAGCGGCAGCTGTTTAGGGTGAGGGCGCCACTAGCACAGTCCACAAAGCAGACGCCGATTCGTGTACTATGTGGTCGCCTCAGGATTTATACGTGTCCATGTGCATTTCGTGTGTGCTCTAGTGTCTTTCTCGTGTGTGACCGCGCGTGTGAGCAGCTTGCGTCATGTTTCCTGCGCCTGAGTACGGTTTTTTTGGTGCGCGCGTGCGTGGCAGACGGTGTTTTCTAGCGGTGTGATGATGCGAAGCTGTTGCGTGCCGCTGTGCAACTCGAACGTGTGAAAAGACGCTACTGTGAAGTACCACGTATTCTCATGCGATCTACAGTGTCGGGAAGCGTAATATTCGTAACAGAGCACTTCTTTCTGTCACAAACGACCGCTAAAACAGGCGCGCCGCCGCATACTGACGACAGCCTCAAGCCGACTGTTACCCCCAACGAGTGCACGCAAGGAAAAAAAAAAAACGAGCATCAAAAGGCGCCCAGGGCGAGCACCTACCATCTCCAAGGAAGACGCCGTCGCGGTCGCGACAGCCTAACACCCGCGCAGATCGGAGAATTCAAGAAATCAAAGTGGTGGTGGTAGCAGTGGTAGTGGTTTGAGGAGGAAAGGCGCCTAATTTCTGCAGCCCGGTCGGTAGCACGGCGCAGCGCCCAAAGTGGAACCGACCGATTCCGCAGACGAACCGGTGAGACAAATCCCTTTCCCCTAGCTGTCGCTTCGCTACGTGCTACGAGCCGAACAATCACTTGGAATGTTCGAGAAACCGGGAAGCATCCAAACGAGAGACGACGGAGGGTAGGACGGTATGGTGAAGTCGGCGAAGAAGTATGTTATTCGAGTGAGTCGTGAAGTGCGGTCAGTCGATCTTGGATGACTAGTGATGACACCGTGGGAGCACTGTTTAGAAGAATGTCGCCGAATGACGGTGACCAGAGCTGGAGTTCGTTTGAGTGTTTACTGGAATAGAAATATTCCAGAAACGTTCAAAGAATTGTGGGCTGCACACGTTTTAGTGCTTGGATAGTTTCGAATGGATGAGAGTGCATTTGTAGCACGGTAAGTTTGTTCCCGTTGTTTTAAACACCACCTAAGTGATGTTGTGAGTTGTAATTGATACCTGCCGAGTGTGGATGTTTGCATGATGTTCTACTGCCTGAACTGAGAATATATTTTGTTTGTGTTGTAAACTCTTGGCTCTAACTCTTGCTTTGGACCACAACCGGCATTTGTTGGCGCACTAACAGGACCTACATTTAAATTTGTGTGCTTTCGTGGTGCGTTTAGGTGGGCCGATAAGTCAGCCCTTGCAATCTGCCCGACGACTGCCTGCCCATTAATGGGATCAGTGATTGAGTGACACTTTTCATTTCAGGTGAGTCAAACCGGCAGCATTCGTGGAGAGTTGAGGCCCACTCTACAAAACACTGGTACTCCTAGGGCAATCTGTTGACATATGTGGGGTAATCGGCAGTTCTAATAAAGACTTCAATATTCAACGTGTAATGTGCAGCTATAAAACGCGTTATGTACGGCCTGATTGGAGTAAGTGTCGGGCGTACAAACGCGGCTGTCGAAGCGCTTCTCCGTGAACTGCTGTACCAGTGTGGTGGCGCCACTGCGGGCGCAAGGAGAACTAGGCCCCGGACGCCGTTTCGGCGCCACGCAGCAGGCCGCACCTGTTTGTTTATGTAGCGGCCGTGCCAGTGCGATCGTGGAGCTGATGATTCCATTGCTGCATGCACACGTGCGCACAGGCGTCTGTTTGTTTACATGGCAGCATGGCCGACAGCGCCGGGAGGCGAGCTGCGGCCAGACGCCACTGAGGTGGAGGGTAAAAAACATTTCGCAAAAGCGTTCCGTACACATGTGCTCTTTAAAATGATAGATGCCTTAAAAACGCAAAATTAATGGCGTGTTAGTATGAATGCTTCCGAAATTGAGACTGCGGATTGACACATTCTAAGTAGTCTCGGGGTGGAGGGTACACATTCGGTCTGAGTGCGATGGCGAATGTGTTTCTAGAACTCATTCGATTTTTCAGTCAGTCGATCCTAATGACATTAAATATCGCTGTGCAGCAGCCGCATAGTGTCATTAATGCGAATGTCATTCCATTCGAATGACATTAAAACGTCCAGTGTGACAGGGTTATAACGTCCATGAACATGATTAAACCTTCGCGGTAGCTGCAGTAGTCAATATACATCTGGGCACAGCTTATGGTGAATCCTGCGCAAGGATGGCTTCAACATGCGCATAATAAACACCAACTCGACATGCACTCTTTCAAAGCGTCATCATTTTAGGCAGGGGCGTAGCCAGAAATTTTTTTCGGGGGGGGGGGGGGTTCAACCATACTTTGTATGTTCGTGCGTGCATTTGTATGTGTGCGTGTATATATACACAAGCAAAACTGAAAAATTTCGGGGGGGGGGTTTGAACCCCCCCAACCCCCCCCCCCCCCCCTTGGCTACGCCCCTGATTTTAGGAGAGAAACGGCAAGGTGTGAGCTCTCTAGTAATGCCTTTACTGAACGCCTTTACTCAACCATAATATGTCCTAGAGGTGCGAACGGCAGGGCTCGGGCGTTCCCGCTAGCGACGAAAAATCTCAATGGCTCCACTGCAATTTTTTTCCAGTTGCGCCGCCGCTGTTGCTGCATGTTTGTGTGCGTTTTCCGCTTGAAGGCGAGCACATCGGCGGCGTGTATAGTTAACTATAGTCGGTGACAAGCTAGGAATAAAAAGTAAAGTGTACCGCTGTCCATTTGTATTATGCGCGTCCAACTACGCCTGTGCTTTACTAGGACGTCACAAGTAATATAATAATAATAATGTCTTTTATTTCTTCAGATAAAGCAGTACATGTGGCTAGGCCTGCCAAAGCCAGTTGGTGGCTTGAGTGACAGAGTCTGGCAGACAGCAAAACAAACCGAACGTTTAGACGAACCAATTAAAAATTCAACAAGCCCCGTTCGCGAGGAGAGATGAGGTGCCGTTGCGCCGAGGCCGAGAGGTGTAAATTCGGTTTTCCTCTGTTTCCTGTGGTGTTTGTTTCTTTCAGAAGAAGCCCTTTCCTACTGTTACCACACGTACTCGGGTATAATTCTCGGCGGCCGCATTCGATGAAGTAGATGCTTGTGATTGTGCCGCGTTTGAAGTCGCCCGAAGCGGCAGCAGCTCGGAGTTTTACAACGCTTTTCCCCGTTCCGCGTTTCGGGAACGTAAAGTAGCAACACGGCGTGTGTCCCTCCAAGGAGGTAACTTGGTTCCCTCCATCGCTCGGGTACACCAAGCATATCGCCTGAGGGTCACCACACTCGGTGATTGTCGTCGCGTTCGTTCGTGTGCAGAGAGGTGAATTTTAAGTCGGAATGTGCGCGTCTATGTACGATTTACCACCCGCATTAGCCATGGCATTAGCGTTGCTACTGTGCGTGTGTGTCACTTAGAGCTCGCAACGTGGGAATTTTAGTGGTCTTTTGTTATATGCGCTGTGCTGTGCGCGTGTATCAGTGATGTACGTGCGAACGAAGCTTGCGAGAAAGAAAGCGACCGACAAACCCGTTAGCGTAACACAGTGCGAAAGCAAACGAACCAGGTGTGGAGAATATGCAGTGGTGTGTGCATTATAAGGAGAATTGTGGTCATCCGGTGCCTGTGTGATTATGGACGTGTGCTATTGGCGCAGCTGCGTCGTGTTAATGGAATTCAGTTCCATCAGCCCATTATGATGTGCTAGGTCGAAATGCCCGTTGCGTAAGTCCTTATTTCACGCTCGATGCACGAACGCCTTGCATGAAAAACGCCGTGTGAGGTAACGTTTGTCTGCAAACCGCGAAATGATGCCTGCTACATAATATCGCTGTGACATAGGAACTTTCGATTGCATCGATCGTGATTGTAACTGAAGCGACGCCGCTAAAGCTATTATTGAGTGAAAAAAAGAGAGAAAAAGCTTTTGTTTTAATGGCGTTATATCATATTTAACGATATCATATTAGGAATCCTTACTTTTATATAGCGCCTTTTCTTGCATTTCGCCTGCATTGCGTGCATGTATTAGGCAGCGATAACTTGTTTATATTAAACTACAGTAGACTCTCGTGAACCAAACATGAAGGGTGCATTGCATTACACTGTGAAAGCAAAGTCCGGCTCCCAGTTTCTGGCATTGCAACAGCAAGTGCGTTGCACTGGTGCGTACAAAGTACCACCAAACACATAGCATAACATGTCCTTAGATAATGTGCAGCACGTACTTGCGGTGAATAATTTTATTGAACTAGACAACTGAACCTGTTTATACAAATCCAGCTGTGGCACGATAGACCGTAGTGCTTGGTATGTTCCTACATTGCACGTTACATAGCAAAATGACTGAATGGCTGAAGAAATGTGTGAACTTGGGCAGTTTCCTTGTGCCATAGTGTCTAAGTTTCAAGTACACGCGCATGCCCTGTGTTAGCTGTTTTTAATGGTGCTTTTTTAAGGTGGCTTAAGCCATTTTAAACCACATAGTGCTTGCTAATAAGGACCGTAGCTAAGTTTTCAACTGTTTACTGTTTTCAAGTGTTTCAGCTCTTTAAGGAAGTTTGTTGTAGAACCATTTACTTTCTGTGCGACATGCCTTGATTTTGTCACAATGCAAAATGTTGTACACATAATGCTGCATTAACACGGACCTTCTGTCTACAAATCGCAGCGTGTAGCTATGTATGTGTACATTACGAGAGGGCATGACAGGTCATAATTTTGTGCATGTTTGCAAGGTCAAGTGTGTACGTCTGCAAATAAAAGCTCTTTGCAAAGCATCTTCAGCTGCGTGCTGTAAAGGTGCAACGCAGAGCACAACCCATTAAACACTGCGCTTTGCAATGAGACAAAAAGATTTCTCGTTAAATGACTGACCTTGCCTTACGAACAGTTTCCCAACATCCATTATGCTTTAGAGTATGTGTGCATATCAAATGGGTAGACATGGTAGACATTCATTGTAGCAATATGTGCTGGACGCCTTGTGATGATAGTGTCCACTTGATTGAGAAGCAGCGTCATCAATATTAGGAAAAGAAAAGATATGGCACGGAAAATGATATGGAATACTTCATTGTTGCGCCGTAGTGTCATAATTGTGGTGTACTTGTTTCGCTGGTATCATGTGCCTTTTTTATATAAATGAAATACTGCTGAAACTTTTTCCTTAGCCAACCTTGCAGCCACGCGATGCATGCTGCAATACATAAGAGAATGCATCTTTCATGAAGTTTAAGATTATTAAGAGCCAAATATTGAAAGTGGCCTAATGACAAGTAATCTGACCACTTTTGTACTCATATAGTTCCATAATTCGTGTTGTATATTGCAGGACGCAATTTTGCCGCAGCATTTCATTCTGATAGGTTTCATGTCGTGCTCTGTGTGGACTGCGCTGCGACCAATACAAAAATCTCGCAAATCGGTACTGTAAGACCATGGTAGCACCTGCTTAAGTGTTTTTGCAGACGTTCAACGGAACGTTCTACCTCATTTCCTGCTGTGAGGCGTGGTTGGGACTTCATGCCTTGTATTCATCTGACATTCCAGTGGATTTAGCAGGTTATCCAGGGCATGTGTTTTTTAATGTACAGGTCATGGCCCAAACTTTCAGGAGTAAAGCGAAAGTCCATATCGGATAGCCGCTGAAGGATTTCGTAGAAAACATGAAAAGAATTGTCATAAGTGAAGTAATCAGAGGGTCAACATAATAGTGTGATGGATCCAAAAAAATTGTGAACATCCTTGTGGTACTTACTGCATTTGCAGCTAGAAACACAGGGAAATGACCGTTACATGCAGTCTCGTTTTAAGCGGCATTCACGCTTTTCCCAGGAAGTGGGTCCTCGTCGTCTCTTCGCTCACTCCGTGACGAATCGTCGCTTGCGTCGTCCCTGTCAAGCATAATAATTCTCGGCCTAATGTGGTCGGTACCGCCGCTTTTTCGAAAGAACAATGTTTTAGTCTCACGGAGATGTCTTTCAGCATTGGGCCAGTTCACCGCAGTGACTTTTTCAACTTTCTCCCTCAACAAGCCTCCACATCGGAGAGTTTGAACGCTCTGTTCTGGCTGCGACACCATTCTTTACCGGCGCTCACATGGTTAATGGGGTTAGTTCGCTGTAGTAAGGAGGAAGCTCAGCACAACACAAAACATTCTCTGTAACTGTATCATGCGGATACATGAAAGCGTGGTGAGTGAAGACACAAGTCTAGCAGCTCCTTTCCTCATACCGGCATCGTAGGTACACCTTTTATCACTGCACGATTGCATCCTTGCGAGAGGCCGTTGTTGGCACAGCTGTTGACCCTGCGGAGCAGTAGGAGCGTTATCCATGATGATAACATTCCCCCAGGAAGTTTCTTAAGGACACTGGAACGGCTTCCGTCCATCTCCTCATGATAATCTCCAGTCTTCCTTCCACGGAATATGTCCAAACAGCCATCAATGAAGCCGCCCTTGTTGCGGACGTGGCTGATTATCAACCGTTGACCTCTTCCTGACAGCTGCTTCAGTCCCGTCGGAAGGCCCCATGAAGGCATCGTGTGACGATGTCACTGTACTGTCAATCGACACTTTTGATACGGTGTGCCGGCACACACCCACGTTTCGTCCAAGTAGTGTATGGGACGACCATCCTCCTGGTACGTTGCGATGTCACGCATGTAGCTGTGCTGCCAAGTGGCAATGTCATCCCGTTCAATTAGCAGCAAGTTTCTGCTTCTTTTTTCGTGCTTGAAGCCAATGTTTTGCAGCAGACGCCGCACCGTCCATAGTGTTAGGTCAGGGAGGTCGTCGCTGGCAGGAAACTGTGCGGCGATTTTTGTGGCTGTGGGTACCTCGTTGGGCCGAAAGAAACTGTGCACGCTTGTCCTCAGGGCACACTTCGTAAAGTAGTCGTACAACGTGGTCCGACGGTCCTTGTGAACGCGTGCTGGCCGATTCCGTGATGATGCGATGAGCACGCTGTCTGTCGCTTTGGCTTCGTTCCTGACGTTGTACACTCTAGATGAACCAACCCCAAGCAGGTCAGCGACGGGGTCGCAAGCTTCAACCACACTAGGACGTGGCTTTTGGCGCCGCGCCTTAATGTAGCAATTCAAGATAAGTGGCCTTACAGAACTGCCGATGATGTTACCCCTCTTGTGTTTTTTTTAAAATACCGGAGTGGCGTTAGCGGCGAGTCGTCTGCAGGAACTTCATCAGAAGTAGTAGTAGTAAACATTTATTAAGCTGTTATATAGAGGTTGTTCAGGAAACCAGCCCCTAGTGGGTGAGCTCCCTTACAATACCAGATGGAGTCCCTAGTCAGGGACCCCATTGGTCGTGACCTGTCCTGACACGCCGGGCCATGGCTTTTTGGGCCGGAAGGTCCTCGCAGCCGAGCAGGGCCGCCTCCCAGTCCTATCGGGTTGGGTTGGGGTTCTGGGGTAAAGAAGGATTGAGCTGGCATGCCCATACTATGTGGTAGGTGTCAGCCACCTCCGCACAGTACAGGCAGAGGACGGAAAAAGAAGAATAAAAATGTTTAAGCACTGCCGGGCACAGTAACGTATTCGTGAATAGTCGGAGAAAAATTCTCTCGTCCGCCTTCCTGAGTCCTTTGCAAAGCACAGGAAAGCGGCGGTGGGAGAGTCGCGTTCCGATGTCAACTCGTTGGGATCTGTAGCGGAGAAGACGGGCCGCGTCGGCAGACGCAGACAAATTTCGGATATGCATGCGTTCCGTATTGGCTGCGGCCCGTAGACAGCCGAAGGCGCCTGACGCGCGTAGCGTTTGCAGGCACATCCCTATGGGCACACTGCGCTTCTAACTCTCCGCTGACGGGAACGCCTCTAGTGGCCGCGCGCGCGTCCTTGGGGTGATGGAAGCTTTCGAACACCGCGACCGGTGACAGCATTCGTGCCAGCTCCTTCGTCTTTTTCCTCAGTTTTGCGAATTGTTTCTTTTTTGGCGGTCGTTCCATGGCTCAGCGTCGCAGCAACAAGGTTTGTTGTGTCGTGGGCCGTCAAAATACCTACAGCAATTCACCTTGAACAACGTTTTACCGCTTCCCGATGGCTCACTGGGAGAAGGAGAGACGTCAACGTTGGATACAACTTTTTCGCCGCGACAAGTATGACTTTTTGTCATTTTATTGTGTGCCGGGTGTTACGTTTATTCTATGGGAAAGGCGCCCATGAAATGAAACATTCTTTCAGACCTGCCTTAATTGTGATACACCCTTTATTCATGGCTGAATCGGTATCGCGAAGACATTGTTTAATTCTAGTTCTTATTTCATGCGCCGCGTTCATGGAACAGACTGGGGGCCCACAGAAGATAACAGAATTTGCAGTAGGGACATCGTGGGCAATGCTAAGGCCAGTGAACAGGAGCACCCAGCCTGCCTCCCAACGATTTTCCATCCCCTTACAGGAAGGCTGGAACAGCTCGCTCATGTGAGCGTTACGAAAGGTGCGGTAATATTTATGCGTGTTTTACATGTTGTTTAGGCTTGATAGCGATGAATTTTCATTTCGTTCGAGACGTATTCGATTCACAGTTTTTATCTTTTGGGCCGGTGTACTTTTAGCGCTTGTCATGCTCCCATGTTATTGTTGTTAGTTTACATAACAAAATCTTCGTGGTAAAACCAGTTTTCTATATCTCTGCAGGTACATGGCCCCTGCGGCAGCGCGCTTGCACTAGCCGGCTATACCTGCTCTGCAGTCGCAGGTCGCGTCCGTGACACATCAGTTTCGAGAGAGCTTCAAAACAATAAAGCAGAATGAAATAAAATGAGTCTAGTGAATAGAAATGCTTATTTACAGTCAACTTCATGGTCTGCGACGGAGCGTTGATGCGCGTTTGGGACACACACTGACCTGTCACCATGCTTCCGTCCCCAGACAAGTTCGATAACATTATGCACAGGCGTGAGCATAAGTATACGGACCACGGGATCGCGTGGCAGATTGCGTTGATGCTCGATCTACCGACGCGGCGCCTGCTGTCGAGAACGACACTGAAGCATGCGCACCGTTGTTTCAGTGTCGCTCTCGACAGCAGGCGCCGCGTTGGCAGATGGCGCATCGATGCAATCTGCCACGCGATCCCGTGGTCCGTATACTTATGCTCACGCCAGTACATACATGATCTGCCTCGTACAGAAGCTTGCCTTTATCAACGATTACCGCCCTGAAAAATCTATTCAAACCTTCGACGGTGTGAAAGCCAGCCAGCAGTAGCAGAGGAACGCACGCAGTCGACACCATGCTTGCACAAGAAGCCGCGCCTATGGTCTGGGAGGGAACGCTATCGCCCCAGGGACGCGGAAACGGCCGCGTTGGCGCTGAACGCCACCGCGCCGGTGGAGCCACCTATGCAAGCGCAGTGTGCCCATATGATTGCACAAGGTAACAACAGGTAATAGAGCGACGAAGATCGCACAGACAACCGTCCGCATTATGCCTACGTGTCTGCAAGGACTGTGCTGACTTGGAGGTCCTTGCCTGCCGCTGCAGTGATGCGTGTATACGGAAGATAAACAAATATATGCCGGCGTGGCCACTGCCTGTGCATGGGACCACTTATTTGTGTGCCAGTATGACTTTCTCTCCACCCATGTCACGAGAAGCTCTTTCAGATAAGCAATAAACCCCATCTAAGACCGGCACCGCGCTGCACTGCCTCTTGTACGGAGAGAGCTTTCATGGGGCGTCACTTCGTAAATAGCAGCAGCCCGCCATCGTCAGGTTTAAATATACGCGTCACATTGATGCCCAGATAGTAGCAACGCAGTCACGAATAGACCTATCTCCACGGACGCTCCCACATAAAGCGCGCGGATATACCCGGCAAATCCGCATGTGTTCGACACAAACAGGTCATAAATTGGCCGGGGTGAGGCGGGGTGGGGTAGAGAAAAGCGTATTGCCTGGCGGTCAGCAATACAGTAAAACCTCGGTGATACGAATCTAGCGGGATCACCAAAAAATTCGTATCATCCGAAATTCGTATCACCAGAAAATATTAAAACTTAGCATGGCGACAAAAGAAAGCTGGCGTACGTTTTAATTATTCATTTTGAGGGCCGCAGCAAAGACACAAATAGCTCTGAATCATTGCCAGTGAAGTTTTTAGACGTCAGCAATCATACCTGCACTCGCAAATATACAACCTCTGCGTGCATGTGTAGTTATCGAACCAAGTTTTCTGAGACCCGTGACAGCTGGAGTATGCGGCGAAAGTGACATAAGTAGCGCTTTGACGCCATAGATGAAGGCCAGAAATTTTCAGAACCGCGGTGCTACGTTATTATTTTCTTATCGCGATGGTGTTGGGGATGCTTTTCGAGAGATTTACGGCCGTGCCTGCACAAGTGCGTCCCCAACACTTGTGCATGTTGACGTTGTGAGGCCTAGCTCCTTCGTCAAGACCGTCCTTGTCTTTCGGTCCTCGTCCACCTTTCATGGGGTTTCTGATTGAAGAAGACATCGCTTGCATGGAGGACATGGCTTGTAATCTAAACGCGAAGGCACACGGAGGGGCATTAGGGCCCCCAAGATTCGCGCACACAATCTCGGAGGCTACGACGAGATTGTAGTTTTCTTACACCGTGATTCTGACCAATTGGCGGCGCGGCGCGTACACCCGCGCTTGCCTTTCTGCGCCTGCACGTGCTTGGCGCGTCTTCCGCGACAGCACCTTTTCGTACCTTCGCGGTAGCGTACGTTCGTATCAAACGTCGTGGGTGAAAATCTGTTCGAAACAACCGTACTCCATTACATTGCAGGCCAATGAGCATTGGCCGGGACCAAAGAAAATTCGCATCACCCCGAAATTCGTATGAGCCGTGATCGTATCACCGAGGTTTCACTGTATATATATATATATATATATATATATATATATATATATATATATGTAGACACCTTCGCACTGACACACACATATAGAGGTAGGAGCCCCTCTTCCAGCAAAACTGGTCCCCGCTTTAAAAACAGTTGAATGTTCAAGGGCTGAAGGGGTCGTGGCAACCCCAGTGGAAATTTTCGGCGCGAGAAATATTATCACGTAAAGCGTTTATTCACCGCCACTTTAGCGGCGTACAGCGCATTGGCGTGAACGTGACGGCAATGTAACGGCAACGTAAAGCCAATCCGGCGAGTAGTTCACGTTCCGTAAAGGCTCGCTCATGCGCAGATTCGTTCCGGTATCTGGTAACACGGTAACGTAAGGAAGTATACGTACAAGCTAAAAGCCCCTAGCGTTCTAGGCATGGCTGCTGGCGTTCTAGGCATGGTTGCACTAGAACGCCAGCACCTGAAGCTGATGTCGCAAGTCAAATGGCGTGTTTGAGTATAACATTTGGCATAAATATAGCCTGAGAATGTGGCAATAAAATGCGCAGCTTCGCGAGACTCCGTGTATATTTCACGACAGACATGCGGTTGAGAGAAGTACACAGTTGATAGACTTTACATTTGCGATATTATGCAGAACGGCAGTCTCTAGTACAAAGCAAGAAAATCCACGACTGCTTGGTTGCAGCAGGGATCACGCAACGCATATTTATATCGCGATGCGCAGCGAGCCTGACAGCGAGCTAACGCCGCTGCCTGACCCCCCCCCCCCCTCATCTCTGCCTTGTCACTGGCTGATTTTGGCGGGAGGGCAGCTCTCGCATTCGCGTCCGGTAATTTGACTTTGTGTTTAATCTCAGGGCAGATGGACGTTATCAGCTCGGGCGGTGTTTTGTTTTCAAAAGGAAGGCGACTCTACCGCAATATTAATAATAATAATAATAATAATAAAAAGAAAGCACACCTCAGGGAAAAAAAAAAAAAACTAAATTGCTGGCCCTTTAGCTAGCGCGAAAGAGAGCACCGTGTTTGCACGCAGTGAAACCCTATGTTTTCACGAGAGACTCATTACCTTGACGTTTTCAGATGTTTGCATTGTTACTTTCTATTCTCTTTCGAACATCACCACTGGTTCTTCACGCCTGTGCTCATTGCACTAACGTGTCAGAACGCGCAGCGACCAATCGGTACACATAACCCCATTTCCTTTCAGAAGCGCCGTAGAGTGTTGTGGCGTAGTGGTTAGCGTGCGCGCATGGCGATTAAGTGGTCGCGAGTTCGAAACCTGCGTATTTGTTGCAAATCATCTTTTTCTGAACTTTATTTCTGAATGGGATGTCTGTATATCCTTTGTACATCTAAACAGATATCTGTATAAACCTCAATATGCTGGATAAGTCAATCAAAAAAAAATCCCGCCATCTCCCCGTAATGGGAAATCTGAGTAGTATGTGAAGCAGCCATGAGTCGACTTAGATTTCTGTAAATGTTTTTTTTCTTCATCTCTCTACATGATCCTTCTATTCGAGGTTCCCCTGATGTTGTTACTCGTCATATATGACTTTAAGCTCAGGGGAACGTTTTCCCTTGAGTATAACGGCCTTGTGGTCCGTAAAGTATGAAGTTAATGGCTCTTGCTGCAAAGGTTGCAGCTTTAAGTTTGAGAATGCGATGTTAACGCGCCCGTTTCACTTCGGCTTCGCGAGCCCGCCGCTCCGGATCGGCTGGGGCACTGGTTACGTCGACGCCACGCCGAAGAGACAGGCCTCGTTCATAAGCTGCTTCACATCTAAGGGTACCTTGCATGATTTATGGCGTAGTGGGTAGCTTGCATGATTTATGGCGAAGTAAGTACCTTGCATGATTTAGGGCGTAGTGGGTACCTTGCATGATTTACACTAGAGCACGCGCCGCAGTGGAGCGAGCGCTCTGTCGCACGTCCATATGTCAGGCAAACATTCCTTTCTGCACACCATGCACGAGCTCTCAGCTCGTGCGAAAACTTCGTTCTCTTCTTTCTTCCATATATCTAGTGGCACCGTTTTCTCAGGCAAACATTCCTTTCTTCACACCATGCGCGCGCTCTCCTCTCGTGCCAGCGCTTCTTTCTCTTCTTTCTTCCACACATCTAGTTGCACGCGGGTCACTGGTCACGCCGGGGGGACAGGCTTCGTTCATAAGCTTCTTCGCATCAGTCAGTCAGTCAGTCAGTCAACAAACTTTATTAAGGTCCAAAGGAACTACAAACTCGTGGTTGCGGGCCGCGCCCACGTTGGGACCGGAAGACCATGGTCCTCCGCCCGTTCGCGGGCCCTTTAGACAGCCCTTAGTTGTTCCTGGGGATCGCCGCTTTTGAGGGCTTCCTCCCAGTCCTCTTGTTTATTAAAAGGCGCATTTCGTAACGCAGCACATTGCCAGAGCATGTGTGCTAGCGAGCAATACTCTGCATTGCACTCAGGGCAGTGTGGGTCGATGTCCGGAGCAAAGTGGCTAAATCGACCTCTCGACGGGAATGATCCCGTCTGTAACATTCTGAGCGTAAAAGACTGGGGTCTAGTGAGCGTGGGGTGTGGGAGGGGGAATTTCCTGCGCCCAAGCTGATAGTGCTTAACGATTTCGTGAAAAGAAAGCAATGGGTCGGAGTCGTGCTCACAACCCGTACTGTATAGCGCATCGGGACCATCGCGGAATGTGAGACATCGCGCTTGGTCATGAACTAGCTCATTCGGGTTGGGTTTGCTGGGATGTACATTGTTTCCCATGTGCGCCGGGAACCATGCGATAGTATGCGAAGCATCAGGTGGCCTGTGTCTGATTATGGCCGCCGCCTCTTTCGAAAGTAAACCAGATCGAAAGGCTAGTATGGCTGATCTCGAGTCGGTATAGATGTAAGGCCGCGAGGGGTCGGTCATGGCGAGCGCGATGGCAACCTGTTCAGCCGCAGACACTGTGATGTGTCTGCTGTAGCAGACCTGATGGGAGAATTATTAATGCAGCTTCGCATCTAAAAATTTTCTGCCTACGCCCCTGCTCATAGCAGCTTCTATTCGTTCTAATAGTGTTTCGTTTTCACTCTGGTGTACAACCCACATAACTCGTAATCGTGCTAGCCGACAGGGCTGAGAAGTGGAGCGCGGCAGCAGGCGATCGGCGCGCAGTTAAGGTACGTGCACACTGGCGGAAAGCATGCCGCGGCGGCATCCCGCCCGTCGGCACCTCCGCGCGGCAAGCAGCGGCACGCTGTCCACATTCCCGCCTGAGAGTCACGAGACAAATGTTGTTGTGTGTGTTCTGGGGGGGGGGGGGGGAAGACGCTAATTTCTGCAGCCCTTGAGGGAGTGTCGAGGCGCGCGCGCCGGCTCGCGATTTCTCTCCGAAAGACGGAGAGGGCTGGCGCGGGTGAGGAGAGCAATGTCTGGTTGCTATGACGAGAGCCCGTGGGAGGAGGCCGAGGAGAAAAAGTAGGCGATGATGGTGGTTTGCTTGCGCGGCAGCCGGCGGCAGCGGCGAAAATAGGCCCCGGAGCGATTGGGTCGGCGGGAGAAAAGCTTTGACGCTCCGCGGGAGAAAGACAGAAAAGCGGCGTCTCGCGAGCCGTGAGCGGCGCGCGGGACAGTGCCGCGCCGCCAGTGTGTTCGTACCTTTACACTCCCCGTTGGTTCCTTTCTTGCCGGGCGTTTGCGCACGACACGCACAGTTTCGCATTTACACCCTGTTGGACTTTTTATCCGTTGGCTTAACGACTGCAGTTAGCCCAACTTTGCCCAATTTCGGCTTAGAGTGCACATCGGTGACTTGAAGGATCTCGTGGATATAAGTTTGACTTACATGCAACGAAATTATTGAGAACTAATAGACAATACCGCCAAGGAAAGTATAGGGGACGTTATTAGTAGTAAATATAATGTAGATGTGAAGAAAGAAAAAGTGGACGAAAAGATAGCTTGCCGCGGGCAGGGACTGAACCTGCGACCTTCGAATAACGCATCTGATGCTCTACCAACTGAGCTACCGCGGCTGCCATCCCCCCTCCACTTTATGGGGTATATATGTGTATTTAAACCAGTGCCTCCTCTATTTTTCAGTGTCTGGGCGAACGCTCCCCTCGGGCCGTCGAGTGCGCGCTCCGCGTCCACTCGCCGCTGCCGCGTGGTGGCGCTGTGCAAGTAGACTACGGGAAGCTGGTGCTGAACGGCCGCGCGTATCACGAAGCTCACAAATTCGTGTATGCATCCGAGTTTAATTGCATTTGTGCTTCTTGCAGGCTTTCACAGGTACAGGGGGATGGAAAGAAACGTGAGCATAGCGGCGCGCTGTTTTCATCACGCTCTAAAGGTGGTGGCAATAAAAAGATGCTAGATGGTCTTTTTTGTGTCATGGATGAAGTCGTGTTCGCATCAATCATCCAGGCTATAACCACTTGAAAACAGATGCGAAACAGCAAAGAATACAGATGCCGTATGTTCGCGTGTCTTTCCATTCCCGCTGTAACTATTCCGCAGGCAGACTGTCAGGCCGTGCTGCCGGTTCGATACTTGCACTCGAGTTTGATAGTATTCGCGTTTTCTTTTCTATTTCAGGCTATTGCAACCGCCCCAATGCCTTAGTGTGTCATACTGTTGTGTTCTACTCTGCAAATGGAACTGAAAGAAATCACGATTGTTTTTTTAAATGCGAATGCATTTTAGATGCGAAGTATCTTATGGCGGAGTTCAATCCGGTGGTGGTGGTGTGCGGCGTGACCACCCTTACTGCGCATGCGCATACCCTCTCCACACACTCCTCTCTCCTCCCCCTCACAATTCCGCCTGTCCTCTTCCCTCTCCCATTTCCACCTCCCCTCTCCACTTCCCCTCTCCCATACCCCTTTCCACTCTTCCTCTGAAACGCGGGCTAGAAATGCCTAAATTCTCTCCTTCGCAACGCCGCGATGAGCACCAGCGCATGCGCGTCCCTCCCCCTCTCTCTCCTCTCCTACGCCCCCCCCTCTCGCAAGCCTGTCGACCGCGTTCCCCGCTCGCCCTGTGAGAATTAACGGCCAGGCTAGAGGGAAGACGAGACGCGCGTAGCGTTCCTCTTCGCGTTCCACGACGCGAGGTCGGTAGCATGCCCAACGAACTCCAACGGAACGCGATCGTGCAAGTGCTCCGGCTTCGCATCGCCTCATGGTCCCCTTTAGCGGGAAATGGTGTAACTTCTTAATCGGGACATGTCAGGCGTCCGTCGGTGTCCGCGCGCCGGCAGGTGTTATCTCTCCGCTCTCACTTCCTCCCATAGCAAGAGCTGCGGGCGCGCGCGCTTATCCACGCCCCTAGCAATCGGAGCAGGTGGTGCGGGCGGAGTAGCGGAGAATAGAGAGGAGGAACGCGCTCTGGCGTGTGAGGGCGCTCGGATCGCGGGAGCTCGGGGGAGCTCCCGCGTGTGTGGAGAGAGTGTAGGAGAGGGTAGGCGCAGTGCTTCGCTGCTCCTTCTCTCGCCGTTCGCTCTCTCCTCCCTGCCCCCCACTCTCCCGTCCGCTCGCTCGCACGTATATATAAATGGAGTGAAGCGATTACTACGCCGTGTACTCTCGGCGCAAGAAATGCATTCGCATTTCCTCACGATTCCCTTCGGGGAGGTGGGGGCATTTTTTTATTTCCTTTATTGATAAAGAAAACAAAATCTCACAGGGTTCCTTATGCATTCATCTAAGACGACTGAAAGGCGAAAGCCATCTTCTTTTCTTCTAGTCAATGTATTGAACATTCCCTGCCTCCCTCCGAGATATTTCTGCGCCTAACGTGGTTTTCTTACAGCCTCAAGGATCGGAGGCAGTACAAGCTTTCTGCACATCAGTGGAGGCATGTACTGCCTCCGTGATCGGCCCATTTTGACCAAGCAAAGATGTAATATGACGACGTCACGTTATGTGACGTCACGACGATGTCACAAAATTTTATGATCTGTGACGTCATATGATAACGTCGTCACGTAATTTTTTTTGCATCCCTCGTGCTGACGCCACCGGCGGTCAATTTTCGCGTTTGATGAGGCATCTAAGGCTTTCGCCTTAATACACTGTTCGGCTGTCGTTCCATGAAATTCCATCTGCCGCTGGTGTTCGGTAGAGGTGGCTTGCAGTAATCAGGCGGGATAATTGGTCTCCTAATACATCTTCAAGCTACACTAGAACATGCAGCCGTCGTTTACGACGCGAAGATTTCATAGAATATAAGAAGCGGCGGTTTACGAAGGATGCAGTAGCGTCACTCTTTGCAGACTACCTTTCACGTTTGCAGCCCAAGGTAACAACTGAATCAAGCATGGCAAGTATCCCTAAACGTGACCGTGTTGCGTCCGAACAGTCAACGAATGCATGTAGTAGCAGTAGCAACGCTGCCTCGCAATCGCCGCCATGTGCATGCAGCGCTGACATTAGGTCTCGAAGCTGAAGATTCGGAGCCCATGGACGCTACATGCGCTACCGGCGAAACAACCGGAAATCATTATGTATATTGTCACTGGAAGCAGCTTAGTGACATTTCATGTTATTCGAAGGTCGCGGGTTCGGTCCCTGCCCGCGGCAAGCTATCTTTTCGTCCACTTTTCTTTCTTCACATTTACATTACATTTACTACTAATAACGTCCCCTATACTTTCCTTGGCTTTATTGTCTGTTAGTTCTAATTAATATTGCGTATAACAAAGAAAAACGAGCCCTTAAGATTTCCACTTCTTTCCTTCATTCATAGCGAGGGTCTCGTTCGGCAAACTTGATGCTTTCAGGTGGTATGCGAGGGATTATTGGTCAGCTGCCAGCTCGTAATACGTTCACGTGCTACGTGACGCCAACAGGCAGAAAAAGAGTGTTCCACACTCGCCGTCATGGCTACTGGCGGCGCTGACTGACGCTCCCACGTTTAAATACAATACTCGTATATACCCCATAAAGTGGACGGAGGGATGGCCGCCGCGGTAGCTCAGTTGGTAGAGCATCGGACGCGTTATTCGAAGGTCGCAGGTTCGGCCCCTGCCCGCGGCAAGCTATCTTTTCCTCCACTTTTCTTTCTTCACATTTAATTACATTTACTACTAATAACGTCCGCAATACTTTCCTTTGCATTATTGTCTGTTAGTTTTCATTAATATCGTGTATAACACACACTTCCACTTTTCTCCTTCATGCAACGAAATTCACTTACATGCAAATAAAATTCCAACAGATATAGCACCACCGGTGCCGATGCTGGATCTAACAGAACATTCAGCTAACAGACGCCACCCTGACGTTTGTCCCTTTTTCTTTTATTCAAAGAGTATTTAGATCATATAATTTGATTGTTAGCACAAGCTCTTTCTAAGCTGTCCTTCTTTTCCATCCCATACGTTACATGTCTCTATAGTTTTTTTTCGGTCGGCTTACTGCAACATGTCTTTAACGGGCTGCCAAATTAAGCTCTCTGCGTATTCTTACCTTTAACTGTCTGCGTCATTTCTGTTACTGTTTACATACTTATATTCGACTTGAGTTTACTGGGATGTAAAGGCGATGTTGAGAACAAATATATAATAATCCGGGCGTGCTTCGAGAATGTAGTAACAAAAAATCTTGGTAATAAGCAAAATATAAAAATCGAGTTTTCATTATACCAACGTAATTTAATAGCAGCCAACTTAAGTATGTTAGCAAAGGTATTCGAGAAACACGTTTATACCAAATGCTCCGCTCTTCTCTTGAGAGTCCCAACGAGCCGTTTTACGCTATTTTTCATAGACACTGAATTTACTTGGCATAGTTATTAGGGGTTACCCGCCGCGGTGGTCTAGTGGTTATGGTGTTTGACTGCTAACCCGAAGGTTGCGGCGGCCGAATTTCGGTGGAGGGAAAATTCTAGAGGCCCGCGTGCTTATATTCAGGTTTTAGAATTCCAGGTGATCGAAATTTCCGGAGCCCTCCATTACAGCGTCTCTCATAATCATATCGTGGATTTGGGACGTAACTCTTGGATGTGCCGCCTGTATCGTGTTTCTGTACTTGTTCACTGGGTTTGATGCGGAACCGCTTTTCTTTTTCCTTAGATCAAGTTGTCTTTCTTGTTTTGGCCTCCCGAAATTCTTTTGCTGTTATACTAATCGCTAGGTAAACGGAGCTATAAGTATCATTAGTCTGAATAGTGGCAGTGTGTCCCGTGGCACTTTGTGCCACTGTACAATGCGTCTGAATCATTTCTGGGCGGCACATGTTCTTCGTGACGTACACCTGTCCGGTGATCTGTTATTGCGAAAACCGTAATACGTTTACGGGCAAGGTAGAACACTACAGCCATTTGCACCAACGTGCGGAAGCTTGTTATTGGAGTTCTTGTGATTAGATGGCAACCCGCCAGCTGGTCTGCTAGCAGAGCATGTGACTCCGATCAAACAAAAGCGACAAGAAAAACTGCTATCGGCGAAGTGTATAAATAGCTGTCACGTTAAGCAGCTAAAGCGACGCCATTAAGTTGTTTCGGATTGAAACTAATATACCTTGAGCAAGAAGTACAATTTTTTGAGATACTAACAGACATTTCATTCAAATGAAGCAAAATTGGTAGCAGTTAATAAATTTTCAAGTGAACATTTCTGTGCATACGCGTTTAGTGCTGCATTCTATAAACAATTCTAAAAATTTCTATAACAAAATTCAAGACACTTACGCCAATTTAAGTCAGAACTAAAATCACACATTATACATGCTTACTAATAATGTTTTTTTATAGTTTTATTCTGTATCAATTTGCATATTGTGTGTATTATAGGTTCATTTTGTATTTTTAATTCAGTTCTACAGCAAACGTGCTTACAACTATTCATAGCTTCATTTTGTTTCATTCTGTATATTTGTTTTAATTCTGTATATTTCTTTACTCTTCTACTGCATTAGTGTTTAGTCTATTCAATAATTGCGAACAGTGCTACTGTTGCTACGAACATTGTGTATAACCATAATCTGAATTTAAGATCAGGTCGCGATGCAGTCTTTGACTTTGGGACCTCCTTATGTATACTAAACACATGTAATATTCCTGTATTTGTGTTAATAAAATTCTGATTCTGATTCATTATATAAATATAATAACAAATTTGCGAATGTATCGAACTATCTTAAGATACACTTGAAATGTATCGTATCGGATACAAGCAGTGTTGCGTTATCTTGTGTCTGAATCTCAAATACTGTTTGCCTGAGTATCTTTTATCGTATCGCGATACATTTTCAAAGTATGTTTGCCTAGCCCTGACCGTAGCAACTGTGCAGCGCTGCGCTGCCGGAGGTAACCGCGGAGGCCACGCATTGTCACCCTACTCCTCCCAGACGGCGACACCACCCCGCGAACCCATAGCACTGCGAGAGGAGAAAGTGAGAGATAAAAGCCGCATTCGTGAAGCTTTCTGCATGTGTGATCGCGACGCAGTGGGTCGAGCACCCGTCAGCTATAGTCGCGGTTCGAGAGCTGATGGGTTCGACTCCCGTTTACGGAAGTTTTTTTCTTTATTTGCCGTCTAATCTTGTGCATTTTGCTGACGTATTTCCGTGACGCAAATACGTCATGAAAGTCTTGGTGGACCCGGGCATAAAACACTTTTGTGTTAATTTTATTCTACACTAGGATGAGCTGCTTTGCCAATTATTGGCTCACCGGCTTTCAAAACCGCCCACTCATTGCGCAATTCACATGGTGTGACGCCTGGTGTGATTATGTTATCCTGCCACGCAATATTAGAAGTGTTAAGGCGACTCTTCGTAGTGCAAGCGCATGGATAGGGTTTTTTCACATGCAGTTTCAGGCACAGTCGTGACGCTATATTCGAACACCGTGCAAAATGCTTGGGCTCGAATGCGACTAGAACTCCACATTTTTATCTTTGCATCCGTCGCGATATTTTGCTAATGGACAACGCCGATTTATCGCTCACAACCAACGCCGCCAACAACGACGCGGGCACCGGAGTTTTTGCGGCACGACCTTTTTCGCGCTATCGCGTTTGATAGTTTTATAATAGGTTTCCCAAGCATCGCTTAGTGGCGCTGCTGTGACAGGCAGTACCATCTCTGGTAGAACAATAGAAACTGGGAGCACGCAACAAGCGTTCTCCGTTCTCGTCGCCGCTCGCTTCCGCGCACGTGCAGAGATCTCGCGGTACATTCGCATCGCCTCACAATGTACCGCCTGCTGTGCGGCTTCAAAAAAATCTCCGAGCTGGACAGGCACTTCCGGAAAGCGAACTTGATAAAAGGAGAAAGGCTTGTTAATCACGTTTACGGTGAAGAGCAGACGATCGACGACAACGATGTCCGACTCAACGCGAAATGCATTTTCAAAGTCGCGATATCACCGTGTAGGACGTATACCTCGAGGTACGACTCATTCTGTCATGTTGAAGATACGTAATGGTCCATATGAACTGCTGAATGAAGCCATGCACGCTATTGATGTTCTGCGTTGTGGAGTATGAAGCGTATGATTATTGTTTTGATATGGCATGCTTGCTGTAGCAGCCGTGAACAAACGTTTGCGGTGTGCGAAAAAAAAAACGAAATTACACGGCCATGGCACTAGAAAAGGCTGAGAAGGTTAGAGTCAAGTCCTCCGTGCCACTGGAGCATCAACCGCCGATTTAGACGCGAGGCAGCTAGCTAAGCTTTAACCACCGTGAAGCAAGTAGAACTGCTCGCCTCGTTTTTTCGGCTCTCGCGTCATGCTCGCCCTCTCTTTTTATGAGAATATCGACGTTAAAGGCGTATAAAACCTGCTGCACGAACACGTTTGTTCCGGCGTGATAAAGCAGCCTTCCCGACGCGTAAATTGCAGGCGCCCAACTTTTGACAATGTGCCGAGTTCAGTTGAATACAACCAACCACGCAACGCTAAGCTCTGTATAACGCTAGTGCAAAGGTTCGAGAATGAAGGGTAGGTCTCCCGAACACGGGGAATCAAAACACAAAGTTGTTTCAGCTACAATCGTAACAGGATATTAACAATGCGAGAAGGCAGGGAGTAATCATTACTGCGCGGGTTACGTACTGACACATGTAATCGAAACGAACGAAAGCGGTAAACTGAGACAGCCAAAACAGAAGGCGAGACAGGGCTATCTGCTAGGACATACTTGATTCTTCTTATTGCGGTGATCCACGCTTGTCGCCTTTATTTCTCGTGCGACATGCCCGGGAACCGATACTGTTTCGCACGTGAATCGCGCGACTTGGTGTTGTCTGCACTGTTGTGGCAGCCCACGACACAGCAATACTTCGGACCTCGCTTGCGCTTCCGCGGGGTCGCTTCTGCCAACGCGGAAATGCAGCTTTGCGCAACAAGCCTCTCGGTTCAGCGTGCCAAGCTGTCGGCACGGCGCCCAGTTCTCCGCACCGACTGAGGAACGCAAGCGCGCGCGTGTTCCCGCTGCCGACAAACAGGCTGAGGCGGCCGCGCGTGCCCCCAGTCGCGCCAGAGCTTCTCTCCAGAGCCGCAGCGCGCCGCTGTCGTCGCGCCGCAAACTTGAGCTTGGGTTCCATATAGGGTTCGCAAAGGTAGCGTTTGTTGCGTACGTAGGCTATTTTCGTCACTTAACGTGGGCATCCACGAGGTTAGCGTATGACACATGCGAAGAGGCGACAAACACTAACGAAAAGCTTTGCATACCTTGTTCTAAAACTGCCTAATATATTGATCTCCATGCACTCAGCCATATAGCTTCTGCCGTGCAAAGGCTGTCGTGGACATGAATAGAACAGACTACATGACAAATCCACAGTCGTGGTTTCTGCGCGGTATTCGTTGCATCTGCATGGCTTGCATGTGGAGCATCTCATTGCGAAGTTGTTGGCGTCATTGCCGTGTCTGCATATTGATTCATAAACAGCTTGAAATCTGCCCAATTATCGCATTATTTCAGTTTAGTCTTGCCTCGCCACGGCGGTCTAGTGGTTATGGCGCTCGACTGCTGGCCCTAAGGTCGGGATCGAATCCCGGCCGCGGCGGCTGCATTTTCGATGGAGGCAAAAATGTTTGAGGCCCGTGTACTTAGATTTAGGTCACGTTAAAGAACCCCAAGTGGTCGAAATTTCGGAGCCCTCCACTGCGGCCTGTCTCATAATCATATCGTGGTTTTGGGACGTTAAACCCCAGATAATATTATTATATCAGTTTTAGTGTGTAAAACAAAAAAGAAGAGATATACAGAATTGAGCTCTAATGCTAATTTTTTCCAATTGTGCTTTTGCAAAATACATACTCGAAATATTGCCAGTAAAATGTGGTCCAGAGTCACACGAAATATCGGAGCTGCATTTGTGGCTGATATTGATGGGTAAGACTTGTACTATGCAACGTGTGTTGTCGGATAAACTGCCGTTATGAGGTACACGTTAGTGAATTGTGATGGTACATTCAGCTTGACGCCACCGCACTCTAACATTGAACGCAATAATGCGGAGCCCGCGCTTCATCCTAGCCAGTGAAAGCGTAGAGGTGAAAGTGCATCCGAGAAGAAACTTGCAGCGGCACATCAGAGCACTCGGAGGCCGGAAGAGGATACATGTCACCGCGTGTTCCTTTGCAAATAAGTGGCACAGGCACACCGCGCATGTAGCCGCGGTTGAGGTCACGTCAGGACAAAAAATCACCGCATCTCCCCTAATGTGAATCGTGACAAAGCACTCGGTATCGTCGCGGTATTTCACCGTACGTCACCCATGCGTTGCCACTGCGAATGTAAATTTGGTGACATGAAGTGTATATATATACAATGTATTTATTCGGTTCCTTCACAACGCTCTTCTATTTTAATCCTCTTGTTATAATTCGTATATAGTCTTGAGTTCTGGATTCCGCTTTCTCTTCAATATTACTGCTTTGTGGTCAGTGGAATGGAGACCCAATGGTTCTTTGAGTGGACCTAATCTAAGTGGCAAAGACAAGGTCTGTGCATGTTCCTGGGGTGGTTGTTGATTGTTTCCGGTCATATGAATGCATCGTAGAGCATATCGAGACATCATATACTGCATAATCTAGTCGCTGTCCATAACTTTACTTGAAGTCGCGACTAGTATAAAGGGTTGGGCTGCTTTCTATACCGTAATTAAGTACGTAAATCTGATCAGCCCTTACCGGCTGTTATCAGTTCTCATTTATCCCATTTATTTATGTTATCCGGTCTTTGTATGAATTTCTCTAGATCCATGTAACCCACTATGTTGACGATAACCACGATGACGATGGCGTTTATGACGCCTTTCGACTTTTTGCCCCACATGTGTTGTCGACCGCCACCGGGTGGTCACATACCCCTTATCAAGAGGCAATTAAAGATCTCCCCTTATTAAGCTTGACCTTTCGTGTGATGAGATTTGGTTTGAACACCGAGATCTGACATGCGAGTGCCACAACGCGCTCTCAAGTAGAGCGTAGTGCTCCAAAAGAATCAAGTTGTCAGAATGCTCTCGAGCGCTTGCATACGACCAACGGCACGTACCAGTAATGTCCATAGGCGTGCGCACAGGGGGGGCAGGGTGGGCGGCCGCCCCCCCAAATAACCTAAGAGGGGGGCGCAAAATCTGCCCCATACATTGACCCCCTATAGTCACCTAAGAGGGGGGGGGGGGCGCAAAATCTGTCTCATTCATGACTTACAAGGGAGGGGGGGGGGCGCTGCGATGAACCTTCACCCCCCTGATGGAGAACCCTGCGCACGCCTATGTTATTGTCTATATTCATAATCTAGCAGCTAGGTTACTCTAAACAGTGATTTATCGTAACGTTGCTTACTTCAGGTCAATAGACTGATCAAGTCTTATTTGGAGAGAAAAAAAAAGAACGAGTAACAGCGCGAAAATGGCACTGGACTGCGATGGACGAAACGATGGCGTTCACCGAAAAGTCGGAGAGAGAGGAGACAAATTGAATTGGTAATCCATTAAAATAGTAGTGGCAAAAAGTTTCCACACACACGCATATTATATATATATATATATATACATATATATATATATATATATATATATATATATATACTATATATATGATATATATATCTATATATATATATATATATATATATATCAATGATTAATCACAATACGCAAGAGAGAGAATGCAGGGAAGACAGGGAGGCTAAGTAGAGTTTGTGCAGTATGCTATCCTACGCATGACGAGGGAAATAGAGGGCAAACGAGAGAGATAAAGAGAAACAAAGCACCAGTGCACACATTTCACATCACACAGTTGATGGCATTCCTAGAGGTACCCTGAAAGGACGGTAATTTAGTGAGCGTTCAGGATACAGCGACATCGAATAATTTGCGCCATAAATTAAGGGACGCACCTTGTATGAAGGCAGCTATATGTATGAAGGCACCTTATAGTGCCTTTCCTCCTAGACTCGCCGAGTGGGCACGGCGCAGCCGAAGTGCACCACGGAGTGGTTCAGACCTGCTCCGCCAGCTGGCGCAATACTACAGCCGTTCCCAATTTATTCTCCTGTACGTCGGTAAGCTGCAAACGCCAGGTATGCGGGCAGACTAAAATTAAGTCAGTTTCGTATTATAGCGTGCCAAGCCTGAAGGAAGCTTCTCTCTTTCTTTTTCCTCTCATTCTTTCTCTTTCTTACCTCTCTCTTCTTCTATTTCTTTCACTCTCTTTTTTGTACTAGTTTCTCTTCCTCGCTTTTTTTATCTTTCTTTCTCTTTCTTGCATTTATTTCTGTCTCTATCTTTATTTATTTCTCTCTCTTCTTTTTCTTTTTGTCGTTCTTCCCTTTTTTGTCTCCGTTTCTCTTTGTCTCTTCTTTCTATGTTATGATTTACTCTCTCCCTTCTTCCTTTGCCTCCTCCTCATCCTCACTACCCTTTCCCAACGCTTGCTATACGATAAAAAGCTATGTAAACTATAGAAGGCTATGATATGCTCTGGTCGCGTGCCTGGATAGCCGAGTGGTTACGACTCTCGCATTCGGATCGCGGGCTCGAATCCCGCTTCGCCAAGAATTTTTTTCGCCAAGAATTTATCGCCTTTTTTCTTTCTATCTTCTTTTTCTCTCTGTCTCTATGCATGGTTCCCTCGCCCATCGGATTTATTGCACCCCACGCCGGACCAATCGGATCACGTGTTCTGGGAGAGAAGGAGAAGGTGACGAAGAGGACGAAGACAGCGCGTGCTGCTTAACGATTATAGTTTTCTGTTCGCTCTGCACGGAGTAACGGTCGCCAGTTCCGCAGTTAAAAGGCATTTGAGAACGATCAACAACAGCGTAAACTTGGGCGATGTGGTTGTGGCTTCAGAGCTGAAGTTACAGTAACAGGCGCGTGCATCTTCGCTTTGATTAGACAGCGAGAACTAGACGCTTACTGTATCAATGAGCTGAAGCGACCCCGCTCACAAGTTGCCGTACTTGGCTTACCTGGTGTCGCAGGTTTACAAGTCACCAGTCGCTTGATTTTAGCAAACAACACAGCTAGGACAATGCGCAGTTTCCGAGAAAAGAAACCTCGAGAAAAACACTGTCGCACCACTCACGTGAATAGCGGAGCGCATTGCAGCACAGGCAGACGACTATCGCTATCCAACAGAGATTTAGTGACGTAGACTGTGCATATCATAGAGTTTCATACAATACCCTAGAGAGGAAACTGGCGCTGCGATCGTTCAACCACCATGGGAATGATGGGAAGTACAGGCTCGGACTGGATAGCGTTAGCTAGCGAACTGTCTACGAATCTTTTTCTACAGTTTCAGTTTCGTTCTTCGCGAGGCATGGGTAGTGGGGTGCGTTTCAAAGCAATCAAGCAGCGCCTTTGTTGTTCAAAGAGGCTGAAGACCGCTAGATCTCTTGGCAATTATTCTAGCCCTGCGTAAATTAGCTTTGAACACCCATAGCGCAATAATAATAACAGACTCCGTGTCAGTATGCACGTCCCTTACAGCTTCATCAAAATCAACCGCCCTCAAGACGTTCCTGACGCTAATTCCTCCACAGCTGAAGCTCTTAAAATTATTATGGGTGCTGGCCATTCTGCATTAGAATGAATAAAATGGCTGACTCATTAGCGTGACCTGCATATAATGGTCCAATTCTTTCTGTCCTTCCTGTAGTGGCCAGTATACTGCGATTAGATATAGAAAATTTTCACTTCGTGCAGACGCCATAGAATCAATAACAGCTAGGACAGAAATTAGTCATTTAAAATTTCCGTGGAAGATCCAATGGTGTCCTACTAGACAATTGGAAGTATTAGTAACTAGACTACGATGTCGTGTACCCCCGTTAAATCTATATTCACACAGGGCTGGTCTGGCGATATCGCCCCTATGTAACTTTTGTTTAGAAATGGAATCAATAGAGCACTACTTTTTATCATGTCGCAGATACAGATTGCTCAGAAAAGACTTCTTGATATCGCATTCGCTGACCTGGGGCTGCACTTCACAATTGACAGTGTGCTTACCTTCGGTGCTTCAACTCTGGGCTTCAGCCACAGAAATGCGTTTGATGCAGTGTGTAGCTACCTTCACGAAACAAAACGAATACGGCTTTAATTTCCGCTTGTATAAGTATTATTATAACAGAAAAAGAGTTTTGATATTATTTTCATTATTATTGTGCTTCTTCTTCTTATTATTTTTATTCTAATTCCTATTCGGGACAATGATTAAAGTGTCTGATCTGTATGTTTAAAAACTATTATTGCACTCTTTCATTGATGCGTACGTTTTTTTTGTATATTCATTGTATTATTTATTTATTTATTCTTTTTATTGGCATTAGCATTCAATACTCAAAATATTTTAAAAAAAGAACTTATTTCTTTTTTCGTAAGACGAATTCTTGGCCAATCCCCCAGAGTGGGTATGAGCCATGCAGTAGAGGATACTACAACTACTACTCTTGGTTTGCTGCAACGCTGCAGCTTTACAGGTTGTATCTGACAGTTTTAGCAAAGCGTCGTGCACTCACCGCTGCGCACAGTCCCATGTCAATGCACCAAACTGCATCGAGTTCACGTTTGTTTGATAAGCGCGTCTTACCAAAACTCTATTAATCAGCTGCAAAACGACGGCGAAGCTAAGTAGACGCACCGTCGCGCTCCTCTGACTCGACTTCACAACAAAACGAGAGATGCGTAGGAGGCAGACCACTTGAACAGACGCACCTGGCATCGCAGCAGACGATACGTTAAGTGTTTCTCACTCAATACAGTATTGTTATTTCCATAAATAGATAATGCGTACTTTCGAGGGAAAAACAAGCGCGTTTCTTTGCAAGTGTTGTACAAAAATAATTCATTATTTGGTGACGCCAAATCTGGAACACAATTGCAGAGCAATGCATACCCTGGCGGTTGAATTTGTCCAGGTTTCAGTTCCATCTCACGGTCACGCAAACTTTTTGCAATAAGTTTTACATAGAAAAGAATGAAGCAAGTTTTAATTGGAATTAACTTCATATCCCTTTGTTTTACACTCGGCAAACAAGCGTTGCGAATCTCAAGAACCTAATCCATCCGAAGCAAATCCGAAGCCTGTACTTCCCATCATTCCCATGGTGGTTGAAGCGCGTCTCAAGGAGCCCGCGTAGACACTAGCGCCAGATTCCCCTCTAGGTATTATTGTAAGAAACTCTATGGTACATATCTAATCAGATCGATCACTGGTGCTACGTACAATGGAACAATGGCATGTACAATGGAAGCGTGAAATAGGAAACTGGTTCGGCTGAACCGCTGCGATCTGTAGTGTTTCAATTCTTGCTACAAAATGCGAACTTGTCGCAGAGAACTTAAATTAATCTGCAAATGATCCTTAGTTACTGACTTACCGGTTCAGTGCGTTTGTACGATATAGTCAAAACCGTTTCAACGTGTCTTCAAGGCTCAACATGACTGCAAGCTACGTAAAAACTCCTCTCAGTTACTATTTATAGACATTCAGCGCATTTTTGACCCGGCAATAAGAACTTGTTGCGCAATCGCACGAAATGTTACGGGATTGAGTCTCCCGGCGGTAGCACTCGGTGAATAAGAGCGGAGTGTCACGTATCTTGAAAGCGCTTGCAGTGGATGGAAGAAGAGACGCGAGAGACGGCGGTCGGACAGCAAATAACTTTATGCTCTTTATACTCCAACACTGCAAAATAAGTATACACTCAAAATTCACGTAAACAAAAGCTCTATGCACACAATAACACGCAATATCTAAACTTTCTTATCTCACAGTCACCGGGTGCAGCTATTTGTCATAAGCCAGTCCAGCCATTCCTCAGGCTTCTCAGTCGCGTCTGTAATGCAACGTACTTAAAAAAAAATCGCAGCATATCCATGGAGTGAATGATGATGAGTGGGCGAAGCTGCGGAAGTTCATCGGTAAACCGTGAATCTTCCGTGAATTCTGCCCAGTACATCATCACCGACGTGAGATCTGGCGCGTTTATACTAAAGGTTCGATGAGTTATGACGACTTGCTGCTCACTTTAATTTTACATGTACGCTGTGAATTTTCATTGTTTAGAAAACCAATGCTTTAGAAAACATCTGGCGTCTTTCGTTAAGCAGCTGGCGTCTTTTCGTTTTGCTTTAGAAACATCTGGCGTCTTTTCGTTTTGCTTTAGAAACATCTGGCGTTCTTCCGTTTTGCTTTTACAAAACATCTGGCGTTTCGTTTTTATTTCATCAATCAACGGCGTTTTGAACAAAATTTTTATTGTTTAATCACGCACAGGAGAAATCTCACCAGGCACTACCTTGGAGGTAAAGAATGGCTGCTAATGGGAATGAGAGACAGAAGTCGGCTTTTAGCTACCGAGGGTGGCGATGCGGGCTTGTTGGTTGGTCATACTTGAATGAGTTGAGCGCATACGAGGACACGGACAGAAGGAATAGACATACACACACTGGCGCTTGTGTGTGTACGTCTCTTCCTTTTAGCTACCGCTGCGAATTTTTTATTGTTCAACAACGCACAGGAAAAATCTCCCACCGGCACCACCTTGGAGGTCAAAGCGTAAGACTGGTTACGCACTACGACTACGACTACTACGACTACGACTACGACTACGAGGGACGAACGGGTGCCGCCTTAAGGAGCTTCGCCAATACCCGGAAACACTGCCGCTCCGGCGTCCCAAAGAATTACGTCATGATTACGTCACCGACACCATCTTGAATAATTTGCTAGTTCGGCGGCCTTTTAAAAGGGGCCCTAACTGAAGGCGAAATTGGCGCTAGGGTCGATGGATATTCAAAATTAAAGCAGCCAATGGCAGCCTGCCGCCCGTGCCGACAAAGCTGTGCGCCCCGCGCCGGCCGCGCGTGCGCCGCGACGCTAGTTTTGAATTCCTCGAAAGTTTCGTTGTAGCACGAAGCGAGTGTTGAGAGCGGGCACCAGGCTAGCCGTGCAGGCATGCTATGCTTGGCGGACACCCGCAAGTCTCCCGTTGTGGTTGGCGGGTCATTGTTCGCTCTTGACACTTATCGGAGTGGTCGTTGCGTCAGCCGTGCTCCGTCGCCGCCATATAGGAGCCCGTCCTAGTCGCTGGCCTTGACATGAAGTTTCGTGATGTTCCGTTACATGAAGCGAGCTTTGGCCGGCGTGTGGAGTTTTTGTGGTGTTTGCGTGTTGTGCGCTCTTGCCGCCGTGGTGGTTAACGGCACGCACCATTCGTACATCATGCAATGGTGCACGGATACTTCAAGACCGACCGAGTTCCGCAAGATTCTTCGAGGTTCCGAAAAACTAAAGGTGAGCATGCGGCTTGCGTTCGCAGCCACACATATACGAGTTGCAGTTGGACAACACAGTTATAATTTTTTTAAATATGGCTGAATCGTGAAGAGCACGATGTTGCAGTTAATATCGCTGTTCCTAGAAGCAATGAAATTAAACACTTGAGACTCATAGTTTAACTTTTGCGTCTATGACAGAACTGAGTGATAGAAGTGCGTTTTGCTTTTTTGCCTGTTTATCACTCGCCATCGTTTAAATACGCGTTTCTGAGACTCAATGGGCAGTTTTAGAATAGCGTACGAAAAGCATTGCGTTGGCTTTTCGCGCAACTTTGCATGCGTCGTACGCTAACCGCTTGCGGGCTCCCGTAGTGACGGAAATATCGAGCCGCAAACGATAACATAGCGTACGCTATTCTAAAACTGCCTAATGTATCGCAGCTTGCACTGAGCCGAGACGACGAAATACGTATGCCTCATGTGACTGCGTAATTGTATCGTTGGAAATAATAGTTTTCAATTGCTTTATTTCAGGACGGAAACGTTTTCGAAGTATTCGAGAAGGCAAGAACTGATGCGTTGCCCAAGGCGGGGTTAACAGCTGTAGAATCAGCTCTCTGCGAAGTCTCGATCCGCAACTCAAGTGGACCAGCTGTCGTGCCCCCAGTGTCTTCTCGGTGCGTGAATATCTACTTACGGCTGAAGAAGTACTCTGCGTGTTATATATTGTCGCTGTTATTACCTATGGAAAAACCGCTCTAAGGATTCATGTGTAGGCATGAGACATGTCCTATATGCAGAATTTACTGTTTGGTTTATCGCAATGAAGTGCTCAGTGTACCCGAAATGACGTCCTCCCTTCAGTGGCGTTATATTCAGCTAGGCATTGTATTCGCAGTGAAAGAAAAGCTGCGTACAGGCTTATTTCACCTGGTCGTTGAGTAATACGCTTTTCTTCGAATGTCGTGTGCTGCTGCGTAAACTGACCATGGCCTGCATCCAGTTGCCACCAACTAACTTCAAGTAGTGTTCAAGTACCATATATTGTGTCTTGCTCTTTTTAGCGCAATGTACTACTTACTGTGCTAAATCTTATCTTTTTCATTTTGTTTATCTGGTGAAGGTGTCCAGCATTTCATGTATATTTGTGCAAAATCTGAGCAAATATCTAACTGGTTGTTTTGTGTTTCGTATCATTTCAACGGTTAATAAGTAAATCATTGCAATATTATTTCATATTTACATATTTTGCGCTTCGTTATGTTTTGTCATGCACTGACATTTCTTTAAACTACATGATTACCTCTCATCAGATGCTTCTCTGCACTTTGCTCGGTATTGCACCAAATGAAAATTGTGTTTCTTATATGTGTGTACGTCAAAGGGCCTACACTTTTCAATGTGTTCGATTTTTTAATTTATAAATTTACAATGAACTTTTGTGTTTAGTCATGCACACACTGTGAATTCTTCCCTTCGTCCTTCTCCTGAACTCGTATCGCGCCCATTACATGCAAATTGAGTTTCGGAAACAGAACAATAAAAAGAGGTAACAGAAATGTTGTAGGTGGATTCATACTTTATGCTCTAGCACACGCTGGCTGCGGGCAAACGAATGCGCGGCCAAGCACAGCACGCGCGCGAGCGCACGCGAACAAAAAAAAAAAAAAAAACCCGGCGCGGGGCATAGGAGAGGAGAAAAGCAAGCGTACAAAAAAAAAACGGTGCGCGGCATGGGAGAGGAGAAAAAGCAAGCGCACAACAAAAAAAGAGAAAGAAAACGGCGCGCGGAGAGGGAGGAGGGGGGTGGAGGCGAGCGGCTGTGTTACTGTTGCCCTGACGACGTAAGCAAAGTAATCGCTACGTCATCGCCCCACTGAGCTTGGCGGCCTTCTGCAAGGGGCGTAACTCAATAGCGCTCTCGGCGCTGTCGGCGCTTGCGTTGGCGGAGCGTTGGAATTTCGCGTCCTATACGAAGTATACGAAGAAACCGACCCTTGGCTTCGCCCCTAAAAAAACTTGTCAATAGGCTAGTTTCCACTGTAGTACTTGCGCGAAAACAAACGGGGACGAAGAAGAAAGGAGACACACGGGCTAGTTTGTTAAATATGATCAACCTTCTTGCGCAAACTTAACAAAGGGAACTGAACACAGCGAAGAAAAACGTAGGCTACAAAACGTATCATGCGTTTTGCACGTCTTTCTTCGATCTGTTCAGTTACTTTTGTAAATTTGCGCCAGAAAAGTGATCATGTAATGGAACTTTCTTACTGGTCGTACGGTCGTCTTGGTGCTAAAGTTGATGTTATGTCATTTCGTGTCCGTTGTAGACATTCTCGCTGAGGTACAGCAGTCGTCGTCGCTCAGTAGCGACATGACGAGCTGCTGTCTCCATCGCCAGTTTCCCAGTCGTCGTCAAGGCTGTCGCCGGGGCAGAGTGGTCAGGGTAGCTGCATTCTCGGCCGCTGCTTTCAAGTGACTTTAAGGCCCTAGTGACGACGTGGCGGCCCGGGGACTGTACTGTGGGTCGAAGCCGTTCTGCCGACGAAATTATAGTGTTGCAGGTGCTCCGGGAACCGCTGTGGCCGGGGAGCTGCGACTGCGAGGTAGCCTCACCGGTTCGCCGCTGAGGGCGACGTCAACAGAGACGGACTCCTAGCCCTGCATCCTCCGGGCACGGCACCCGCTGCTCTCGTCAAGAGGGCGATGCTGGCTTGACCACTTTCGTCGAGCAGTGCCCCACAGACAATGTCCGTTCCTCTTCTTGCATTTTCCACCATGGCTCGGGTCGCGTGCCTCGAGCCCTCCTCAGACCAATCATGAACGTGGACGCGGCAGAGGTGCACTCCCCGAAGCCATTTTCCGTTCTCCGAATACTGATGAAAGCGATAGCGCGAAAAAACGAAGACTAGCCGAAGAAGGCTACAGACACCACTCGCCCACATAATCCTCGAATACCATCGCATACCACGGCATTCCATCGTCGTCTGGCAAATGTCTCATACCCCTTACTCATGACACAGAGGAGTGCGCGGGAAAGAGATGGGACACACTGGTCCCCTTTGGGAGTTATTTAGAGTGTCCGAGAAAACACGAAGCGACCCACAAATGCGCGTAGATACCAGAAAGGAAGTACGAGCGTTATCTGATACGTTATTGACCTCAGGCCTACATGCGTCCTCCCTGGTTATCTTTGTGTTGTGAAAAAACGAAATTAATTTTAAAAAACGCGAATAAGGATATGTTCACAAGTAACCCTCATATCTTACTTCATGCATCAAATGCTTAGCTTCGAATATGCGTATCGCAGCGCCGCCTCAACGAATATGACCAAGATGCTTCTGTGACCCTCCGTCACATTTATTCAGAAGCGAGGCAACTCGTTCAGTCGAATTGGGACACTGCGGTGAAAAGATCCTTCAAGAATAGAATAATTTCATCTCTCAGTGCGCCCCATTTGATTATTTCTCCCACTGCATTTGATTTCGTCGTTTTTCTTTTTGCACAATGCGTGGTATTTCGGTACTCTAGAAGTGTTGCTGGGTTATAAAAAAATTATCTCTGAGGTACGTATTAACTTTTCGATGAAAAACCCCTTAGATGTATCCGGTCTCTCGGCATTTGTCTGCCAGTTCGCGCTCTCACATCTCGAAGAGTGGGGCTTTCTCGAACCGCTTGCAAAATAACATGGCCTAGTCTTCTATAGAACACGCAGAAACTCAGGGTCGTTAGCACTAATGTTCGATGGTTTCCAAGTCTAATGACGAGGAAAACTTTCGTCATTAGAGCTAAGAACTTCACCCGTATATTTTTGGCAGCCTGGGATTCTTTATTCTTGATAACCCTCTTTGAAGCAGATTTCGAATCAATGACCACTCTGAGCTATGATTTCTCGTCTTTGTTTCTCAACGGCCTTTGAATGTTATATGGGAGAAAGTTGGTTTTCTTTTTTTTTTCACGCAGTCTGATGTCGTTATGGCTGCGTAATGACATTATCTTTAGTTAAGCCTTTCACGCTACATTTACCTGGCAGAAGCGCTACGTCCGCTATAAAAGGATTAACAAGCCTCTTAGTCTGACTCAGTATCAACGTGAATATTCCAATTGTGCGATCGCATTCGGATAAATCATCTTCTCAATTTCAACAAACGACTTCAAGAAACGTTCTGAAGCTTGGTTTGGGCACTGGCTACTCAGTATTCCACTTCAAATGTGATTGTAGTGCATCTGAAGACAACTTAGAGACAGACCGCCTTCGTCCGTCATTCTGTCTGTTGTCTTCACACGCAACCCGCCACAGTAGCCTAGTGGTTAAGGTGCTCGACTGCAGACCCGAAGGTCGCGGGATCGAATCGCGGCCGCATTTTCAATGGAGGCGAAAGTGCTCGAGGCAAGTGTACTTAGATTTAGGTGCACGTTAAAGAACCCTAGGTGGTCGAAATTTCCGGAGCCCTCCACTACCAACGTTTATAGAACCAGGTCAGTTGCAAAACTGAGTGATGTTGCGCGGCGGCGCCGCCATCAGCAACAGATGTGGGGCTGCTGTCGCAACAGGATTCACTCACTCCGCTCTCTTCAACCGGCGTTGCGGCGCGTCGCGTCAGTATCCGTGGAGGCTGCTTTCTGCGCGAACAGCTGGGCGTTTTCTGTTCCTTCGGATATGCTGCGTGTCTTCACCATGCCGACATGTTCTGTTCCGAGACACCCCGACATTTATTTTGTGCTTAGGGTTACCAACTCCTCAATGAAGGGAGTCGGGACGGGGGGGGGTGCCCACTGTTCCGGCCTCTTCAGCTGTCTACGTGCTGCTCGCAACACTTCCTCTTGCTGGAGAATGTATCCGTAAAAGATGTCGCGTTTCGCACATAAGTTCAAAGTAACTGAAGCCCTTCGCAGCCACCGCTAGCCACCGCAACATTGCTTCGTGCGTGCTATTCGTGAGAACTTTGTGTTCTAGAGCGTGACGCGCGTTGTCGGGCGTGCGTGGATCACATAAAAAGTTCTAACTGGACGGTACGAATAAAGCCGGCACGATAGCTGTCCCGAACTGGGACGGCTCGCAACGCTGTATAAAAAGGTCGGGACAGTCCCGCGAAATACGAGACGGTTGATAACCTATTTGTGCCCCGCATGACCTTGACCAGCGAGCGACGTGGGATCGCGCCATTCTTCGTATGGACAAGAAACTGTCCGACATATCACTTGTATGTGATATGCACATTCATGAGGAATACATCGTGAAGACTTTCACTCACACGGTCAATGATAAGAATTAAGGTTGAAATCACCAGCGGAAAGGAGCCTCGTCGAAGATTGCGTCCCAACGATATTCCCGAACTCGCCTTGATTTGAGTGATTCTAAAAATTGTGCTGTAATAATTTTTACAGGTAATTAGAGCTGTCTGACAAGGTTTAATGCCTGAGACTGTAATAAGTTGTGCGTTTGGTGCATCACACCATACATGCAATATTGCGTGCGAAAAATAAATGCAATTTTTCTTTCTGTACACTCTTAGAACAAAGGGAGTGCCCCGACGCCCTTTGTGAGAGTTTTGGCTTGTCCCGCTGGGCACTCCCTTTTCCGGGGTGAAACAACTCCCTCTAGACAGGGAGTGATTCCACGCCTCCTCATGGAGTACAGTACTCCGTCTGCGATAGAGTGAAAGAACTCCTCCGAGGGAGTAAAGCTATCACGTTGAAACAGCTTTGGAAAAAAATTAATCGCTAAATAATTAATCGAGCACAGAAAATGGCACATTCATACGCGCACACATTCACGCAACCAAAACATGTAGAGCGCTCGCAACCAAAACGCATACATTAGAGGATGTCTGTCCGGCACGCCGGTATACGCAAAATGCTTTGCGTGTACCAGAATACCGGGTGTGTACTGCGCATACGCATGCCCGGTAAACATGGGCGCTCCGTTGAAAGCGATTTCCGCCCGTCTCGAATCTATCAAGTGGCCGTCGCGCGCTCTGTCGCTCGTTATCTCCGAACTGATGCTTTCATTTGCTTTAGGTTCACGTCCTTAAGCTTCGACAGCAAGGTATTAGTGTCGATTCGGCACCGTTTTCGAGAGCCATACTCCAATAGACAACGATGTAGGCTTAGCGAGTGACAATCCCGGAATCTCGAAGGTCATACATTATGTGTCGGTTAGTTGTTTTTATCCTCCATAGCTGGCGCAACTTGACGTGGCGGCAGCTACGGCACACAAAGCGGCTGCGAAAAGAATTTTGGCACTCGAACAGCGTTTCACGGAATGATTTTTGTAATACTTATCTCTAGGGGTAATTAGAAATTAGACATCAATGTAAACACGTACATATGATAACACGTACAAATCGCACATGACACAGGAATCGAACTCATGACCACCAGCATCGAAAGCAGACACTCTAATCACTACGCCACTGAGCCACCGCATGCTTTGTTAACTTTTCACGGCCTTATATATTTACAAAGTGGTTTGCAACGAGAGGGCGGAGCTTGCTACTTCTTTTTTTGCATCACCGGCGTGTGTTTGCGCGTGGATTAGGTTAGTAAATAGCGCGGCGCCATGAACTCACGAAGCTTGGCCACCGCTAGCACCTTCAGCTCCGACCTCTGTTCGTCGTTTGTCGTGCCGCAAGAAAAATGGTAAACGTGTGTTTTTTTGTGTTTTCACCATACATCGTGGATGTCTCGCTCGCTCAAAAGTTTCTCATACCGGCGTGACAAGTACCTTTAGGTAGCGAAACTCACGTACGTGTATTCTACGAGCGTGCTCTTGAAGCAGTTTTGGTTATTTTTGCCGCGAGCTGCAAGTGTCTGCAGTGCGTTCTCAGCTGTTCGAAGACCATTATATGTCACATATTTTTTTACATACGTCGATGTCAGAGTTCCAAGGGCATTTTAGCGTGCACCTATACAAGCATGTGCATTTATTGCGCGTGTAGGTGCTGTTGCGAGCTGCACGCAGGGTCAGCGGCACCTCTGAGCAGTTAGACGAATATTTGCGTGATGAGCACTTACGCGCGCTGAAGCACGACATACAGTGCTTCTGAATTAGTCATAGTCAGTATTTAATTGCTTTTATACTCGGAGACTAGCTACCTTTACTAATAACCTTTACTCTTCCGTATCACGCCGCCGTTAAAATGGATGTCGAAGGCGTCCACCAAGGTTAAGCACTTAAGCACGATGTCCACTAATTCGCGAGTGACATGTCTCCCTTAAAATAGAAAAGATAATACTGTTGCACTTCTGTATTGCGAACGTCGGCGTGCAGTTGGCACTACTCCTGAAGAGATTGTGCAGTACCTATTAAAAAAAAGGCATTATTGTATGCCTCAGTGAAACAGCTGTTCTTCAGAAAATAAGGTTCATTTTAATTAGGATTTTTGTCACGGCAGGACACAACTTACTTTTTCGTGATTCAGGATTACACATAGCACGAACATGAGTGCAGCAGATAAATAAACTGAAAAAAGTGGGTGCCATGTGCACTCCTACTACCTCGTGTACCTGTAGTTGATTCCAAATACTACAAATTATGCGACCATTATAAATGATCAACCCATCAATGTTCGATCAAGTTGATCTGTTTCCGTTTACTGCCTGTCGCTTATTTGCACGATGTTTTGCAAGAATCATCGGTTAAACCCATCTGGTAGAACGCAAGCATTATCTGTAGCATGCAGTGGTTCTCAAGGGGGGGGGGGGGGGGGTCAGCGAAGCCATTTCTGGGGGTCCGCGAAACGCATCTTCGAACAAAAAAAAATACGCCTTTTTTGAAGAAACAATATGTCCAATGACAGCGGCCCCCACTTTTTTTGTTTCACCGCATAACGGTTATGCATTGCGGCGGAGCTGACTTATGCTTCCATGAGATGGCTGTAAAGTTTTACTGCAATTTTCTACCACTGTGCTTTTCCAGGCTTGCAATTTGAAGAGAAAGCGTAGCGAGAAACAGCTGAAATGTGGCGGCAGATCGCACAACTTAGTGACAAGCTGTTGAGATTGAATTGGCGTGGCACTTTGACCATTCTTTGCCACGGAGAAACGCAAGGCACCTATTTCACGCTGCATGTTGTGCTAATTTATAAGCCCCCCCCCCTTATCTCACTGCAAGGGGTCCCTCATCACTTCCACCAGTCCACAAGGGGTCTCCAAAACATCCATGGCTGAGAACCACGACCTATATGTCAAGCCTGAACAATTTCTTTTACATGTACAAGGACTTTTTTGTTTGAATGCATTACAAATTCTTAAAACTTCAAATGATACAATAAATGCTGGTTGTAGTACTTTATTGGAATCAAAACAATAACATCACAATGTCAATGTAACTCATACATTTTCATCTACCACAGAACCTATGCTCATTATTGAACAGATGAAACAACATACACAATGCAACTGAGCACTAATTCACAGCAGTAAAATATTATGAAAGTATAGTTCAAAATTCATCACAAAGCACGACACATACACTTCGCAATGCCAGTATGCAAGTACAATCCAAGAGATGGCATGCACAGCAGTGGCGTAGCCAGGGGGGCACACCGGGCCTCCCTCGCCCCCCCCCCCCTCGAAATTTTTTTTGCTATGGCATACAGAGCCCAAAATGACAACTGAACACATCTGCCTGCCCGGCTCCCACTTCAAATCAAGGAGACGACCCCCCCCCCCCCCCCGAAAAAAATTTCTGCCTATGCCCTGATGCACAGAGAACTTGGTGTCTGCTTACACATGAAGGCAACTCGATAAGTAATAAAGGCTTGCAACACTTAGGCATGGTGGTGTACCATTTTTTATATATGCATTAGTTTGCCCTCAGGCATGAAAACATGTTACATGATTGTGCAGTTCAATTTTTGTATAAAGACGTGTGGTGTCGACCATGGATCTACCTGCCAAGGTTTGTAAACACAGTCGCCTTTATTCACATATTTTTAAGAAATAATGTAAATTTATAAAGTTAGGCTTGGGAACATGGGATTATTTCGCAACCCTATTCACCCATTATTATGCATAGGTAGTAGACCAATGGTTACAATATTTAATGCCAGCTAGTGCCATCCAATCGACCGGAAAATTGGTTCTCGTCACCTTCAACAGCTCAATTTATGGCTCGTGCAGAAGTACCACATTGAAAATGAATCCGAATACCGTGACAGGAAAGTTCCCTCGGAGTTAGGCAATAACATGCTTTGAATTAAAAATTGCCCATCAATACTGGGGGTGGCTTGGCACATTAGAGCCAAGGACGGGACATGCCATGAGGTTGAAAAAAATTGAACAGGGAATAAATAATGGCTGTAAAACAGTCAAGAACCATGCTTAGTAAATTAAATGAGTTACATTCAGCATCTTTTCAAGCCATGTAAAATTTTCAAATGCACACTGTTATTGGAAAGTTTGGACTCAGCACCGTGCATAACACAGTGCAGCAGTCCAAGTGTGACAATCCTAAATACTGAGAGATGTACAAGATCATCAGTATAGTATACTGTAAGGCACAGGAGTGTTCACGGAAGAGACCGTCTTGTAGACAAACAGGTGGGCCAGAACTGTTGCTGCTTTGCCAAAAGTGTTCAGTCTTCCTGAAAAAGATATCAAGCAAAGAAAGTCCATTAAGCTTTCTGCATCCATACAAAATACCCACTTGACTTCTCTTACTGCAGACTTTTCCGAAAAAACACAAAAATACAAAATTAAGAAGCTGCCAAGTATTTTCTTGCGAGATATGCAATGAGTGTGCAGCACACTTTCATTCTTGTAATATCTAGAAAGACGCAGCATTATAATAAGAAAGACGAGGCTCATTGCTTGTCCATGTTTTGCTGCCATGTTTTTATACACCTAGCAAAAGAACAAGGTACAATAGCTAGTGTGCAGTGTTGCTTGTTGTTTTGTGGAGGCAACTCCTATTACAAAAATAATTCATTTATCCTCAAAACTTAGTGCAAGTTCTCCCAAATAAATTATTTAAAATCCTAGGCTAGACGGGACAAAATATAGATATATAGTACTTATGAGGCATGCCACAGTGGACAGCCTCGATTTTTTAATTTACATTTAAATATCAAACTCTTTATGCCAAAGCAGCATCTAGATGTCTTTCTCACAGCACTTCGGACTAAACCAGCGGTGCACATAGCACCTGCCTGTAAGCACTGCACCATCCTGCTTCTGCCAACTATGAAATGCGTGCACACTGAAAATTTTCTATGCTGCTTACTGCTTGCTATTACCTTAAATCTCCCCTAGCCAACACAAACTAGACAACCAATTAATATAACTATCAAGTGGAAATGAATGTAAAAATTTTCCTAACAGTGATAACTTAAATCACAAGGCGCATGCAGCCCATCCTATGTTAGTCCTGTTGTGACTCACAACAGGACTAACATTTGTGTCGCAAATTGTGAACGGTTTTGCAACTACCAAACACAAAAATAAAGTTAAAATCATAATAACAATGCGCTGGTGAGCTTCAATGTATATCGATGTACATGCCACTTCATTGTTAAGGTAACGCATCACAATACTGACCGTTTGAAGCAAAACGGGAATGCGAGCTAGTTGGCGGGTAATAGGCGAGGTTCAAGTTTAGGTATATATTTCTGCTGAAGCAATAAAGCTTTCAGTTGTGAGTAAGCGTCGTGCTGTGCACTTTCTTGTCCTTGTCTTCTTAGCACTGCCGTTATATAAGTACTGACCATTCGCCAGGAACACTATGAATCCCTCACAATACAGTCAATATCATGCTACAGGTGTCTATTATCGAGGCACTCCACTGTAAATTCAATATAGTGTTATGGCGTGACAGAGTGCAGGTGCAGATTCTGTATACTGTATCGGATGACTGAGATAAGAGCTACCATGAAATTGGACTCAAAATAGTGATACTCTCAATGTTTCCAATGTATCAATGACTTGCTTCATTAAACACAGGTATGCATTGCACAATTCAGAAATGGATTCTATTTGATCACTCTCTCCTAACGAGATTGCTGCTACCAACCCAGGTTCTGTGAAGCATCCAGATGAGCTTCGAGAGTTCTTATCAAGCTGCTGGTGTCCACAGCTGCATAGCGTTGCATGTGCCATCTTGAGCACCATCTGCAAAGAAAAAAGAAATGTACAGATTTTTTGCAGTGACTCACTATTTCATGCTGCACTAAACAGCTGTAAAGCACACCAATACCAATTCAGATAACCGGCATAAATTCAGTTAGACGTCCATGCATGAAACAATTTTTAACTCTAAATTTATTATCCTAATGCACTCGAACACCAAGAACTAATTCAGTACATAATACAAAACTGGCAGTGTAGATAAAGCGTTTTTTTTTCTCAGGGAAAACAGATTCCAGAGCTTTCATTGCTGCTCCCGTTTGATGTTAGCATTGAAAGTGCTGCTGTGCTTCTTATGCAAAAGTGAGCTTAGAGACAGACTTTACGAGGCATCATACTCTTCTTTCCTGTTTTGTTCTTTTCTGTAAGTTTCTTTTGTATTATCCTTTATTCCTCGTACCCTCTTCCTTTGCACAGCATGGCCAGCCAGTTTGAAGTGGCTAACCTGCCTGTCTTCCCATCTATTTCTTTCTTTCCTTCCTTCATTTTAAGTCTTGCAGCATTTACAAATACACACCAAGTTCAGTAGTGTAGTGTTGCCAACTGCACAAACATTCATAACCTACAGCCAACCACAAATTTCACTGCCTGTGCGAGACTAGAAAGCAAATACTTGGTTTCAAGTTCACTCCACACCTACCATTTCGTCAAAAACACAGCATTTGAGTTTCTGATAAATTAAGTTGTTTGCCGTGTATCATTCTAATGAAAGAGCTCAACAAAGCATGATAAGCGGAGAAGGTGCACAACAGCACATCCTTTGAGAATTTGCGATAGTCATCTGGTGATCTGCGTGCCATTGTCTACTGCTTCTGGTGCTGCCTAAACACAATTTACATTCATCAAGAAGCATGAAGGTAGGAAGCTTACATATGACTTACAGAAGTAAACCATAAGAAATGACGAAAGGTGTTCTGTTCTTGCTGAACATTAGTTTTTTTAACTGTGATAATGTTAATGGCTGCTTAGCCTTTCAAAGCTTCATAATAGTCTTATGAGAGTCACTTTTTTAATTATTGTCCCTCTGCCATCAGTATTGCATTGAGCTGACTTGCACTGATGTGACTGAATAAGCCTGGCACACCTCACACATCTTCAACTCGATGAGAATATTCACATGAAATCAGGAGAGTTCAAGATGTCACTAATTATGTCACAAATTGTCACTAATTAAGTGACAATATCGTAAAATGCACGTGCTTCACCATAAACGCTGTCACTTAGCAGACAACTTTCACTAATATGCCATAATCATATCTTGCAGCATAATTTATTCGTTCCAGTCCACCTAATGACGTAATTACCCTATGGTATGCTGTTTCTTTTTTGTCTTAGAGACGACAAAGTGCGCAATGCAAAATTGTTATCGAAAAGTATTCCCACTTACTAATATTAGGGAGTTTTGGAATAGCGTACGCCAGCCCGTAGCCACAGGGGAAGGGGGGGAGGGAAATTCTGATGGAGGGGGTGTTTTACCGAAAATGAATTATGAAAATAGCGTTTTTCTAAAAAAGTGAAGGGCGCAACGAAGGCTCCAGAAGTTTCGCCCATCTGTTTTCTTTAACGTGCACTGACATCGCAGAGTACACAGGCGTTTAGCGTTTCGCCTCCACCGAAATGCTACCGCCGCGGCCGAGATGGAATTTAGGGTCGGCAGCCGAGTATCGCAACCATCGCACAACCGAGGCTGACAACTACAACTGATTCAAATTAAAACAAAAGTTGCCCTTGATGCACACGTGACGGAATGATAACCGCGGCCTCTCGCTTGTTTATTTTCTGAAAGCACGCTGCCGCATTCACGCTTTATGGCAAGCAAAGAAATTGTATAGCACAAATTGTCTTCATTGAGGCGTACCCGCTCTTCGATAGACTGGCCGTGCAAAGCATGTGCCTTCACAAAAGCTTTTTAAACGCGCATCAAGCATCACAGATATGTGCGTGTAATGCTTTTTCATTCTGCTTTTTATTGTACTTTCCACGCGACACACTGTGCAGCACTACACACGTGATTACGGCGAGAGCAAACAGCGCTAAACACGGGATGGAGAAGAAGAACGACAGACACAAGCGTTTAGCGCTGTTTGCTCTCGCCGTAATCATGTACCAACCAGCCCAGTTAAGCACACTCCTGCACTACACACGTGAACGACGCGAAACTGAGAACACAGAAGCACCACTTACCGTTCGCATTTCCGACTGTGCCTAACCAGGTGCTGGCCGAACACGCATACACGGAGTTGCAAGCACGCTTGAGTCTCCAGACCATCATAAAACCAACACAAACATGCTCACAGTGGGGGATGTTGCACTGCCGTCGCTAAATGGCGTTCACGTCCAACGTTCAGATCACAGTCGCGCACACACGACACGGGCACGCACAGCCGACACAGCTGAGCAATTCGGAAACTTCGATGACCGGGCAACGGGAGAAAATGGCGAAGGCAGCGACGGGCGACGGCGAGACTTCGAATTTAGCACGCACGCTTCTCCTCTCCTGGTGTGCGTGCGTGTGTGTGTGTGTGTGTGTGTGTGTCTGTTTTGTTTTTAAATGCGAAGCATTTCTTAGCGAACCTCTGGCACTTTGAGCGTTTCTATCTACGTATCTAACTATCTATCTATCTATCTAGCCGCCTACGTCTAGGTGCTCTCATGATGGCCTCCTTAACTTGGTATAGACCAAAATTTGTATGGGAGGGTAAGAGGAGTTGACCAATATGACTGCCGGGTCATGACATGAATAACGTTAAAATCTTGTTGCGTACGTCGTCAAACCCTTTCCACTAGACACGTGTGGCACATACCCGTTTACCACGGGCCGCGGTGTACGGGTATGCGCCACAGGTGATTGACAGTTTATATCTACCCAGGAACGACGAGAACGGACATTGGTCACTTAATTGCTAGAGCGTTAAGGAAAACCAACATCGGCAGCGTTGACTCAACGAATGGGAAGAATGAAAATTAGGATCCCGGCAGGAATCGAACCCAAGCATTCTGCGTGGCAATCAGGTATTCTACCACTGAGCCACGCCAGGTCTATAAACTGGTTTGAAAAAACAGCCTACGCAGGCGAATTGTCGGTGCAACGTCAATTGCGGTTGTGGTGCTGGCTATCTAATTTTACGAAAAAGCAATAAACACTAAAGTAATGTGGAACAATCTTGGCAGAGAACAGCGCTTTGCGATAGGTGGCGAGACGCTGGAAGTTGTAAAGGAGTACGTCTACTTAGGACAGGTAGTAACCGCGGAGCCGAACCATGAGAGTGAAATAACTAGGAGAATAAGGATGGGATGGGGCTCATTCGGCAAGCACTATCAAATCATGAATGGTAGTCTACCACTATCTCTCAAGAGGAAGGTATATAACAGCTGCATCTTACCGGTACTTACCTACGGAGCAGAAACCTGGAGACTTACAAAGAGGGTTCAACTTAAATTGAGGACGACGCAGCGAGCGATGGAAAGGAAAATGATAGGTGTAACCTTAAGAGACAGGAAGAGAGCAAAGTGGGTCAGGGAACAAACGGGGGTTAAGGATATCATAGTTGAAATTAAGAAGAAGAAATGGATATGGGCCGGCCACGTAGCACGTCGTCAGGATAACCGGTGGTCATTAAGGGTAACTGACTGGATTCCAAGAGATGGCAAACGCGTGAGGGGGAGACAAAAAATTAGGTGGGTAGATGAGATTAAGAAGTTTGCAGGTATAACGTGGCAGCAGAAAGCACAGGACCGAGTTGATTGGCGGAGCATGGGAGAGGCCTTTGCCCTGCAGTGGGCGTAGACAGGCTGATGATGATGATGATACTCCTACGATGTGTACTACTACGATACAGGCGTCATATGAGATTAACGTCTGTAGTTCCAGTGTTGGCTCCGCTTTTATAGCAGTCTAATAAACAATACGTTTGTATTCCTATGATTCAGCAAGCTATATTGAAGCATTGCTCGACCCGGAGGAATACTGTAACGAAAGTTACATATGATATCCACATCACCGCACCGTAAAGTCACTTCGTCCACCAGAACGACGCAGTGTCCTCTTAGTTTCTTACGAGGTTGCGCGATGGCCTCATGCTGACCGAGGATAATGCCAGATTGATTGACAGCCGCTTTGTAGACTAGGCTACGTAGGCCACATACGCCCAGGTAGTCTACGAATACGACAAACACCATCCAGTGATGTTGGTCTACGTAGCACTATCCAGGCCTACCAGCCTCGACGGCCTATACCTCACCAACGCGACGGGTGGCTTCAGCTTCTGGCATGTCGCCGGCTCTGTCGACAGACAATGTCTTGACGAAATGACCGAGGCATCCACGGATTCCAACAGCTCTACTATACGACATACTTCACTACACATGGACCCCTCGTCACCACGATCACGACCGGATCCTATAATAAGTCATGACCAGCTGCTGGTACTCACTGATCACGGTGATGATGTCCTTGTGCAAGAACTGTCAAGAACTTCTTGCACACATGCACACGGGTTCGTGAAACGTGCGTGCGTTCTCGGGACACGTATAAGCACTACATATCAGCTTACCGCTTCTGGTGTTGGCAATACCAACATTGCCACTGGCAGCATTACCCAACCGTAAACAACTGCCTATATAACACATATGCGGCTCTTCAACATATATGTGTGCGTATAAAATATACAAATCTTTAGCGTCATTTTGTAACGTGTCGCTCAGTAAAAAAAGTTACGCCACAGTCACCTACTCGCCGCATGCTTCGCATAACATCGACTCCAACGGTACGTGGGACCTGCCGAATTTTTATTTTGTCTTTCCTCGCTCGCGCATGCCTCGTAAGGTTGCGTTATCGTGTTTCTCGGCTCATGTAACAGCCCTCCCGTTTAGCGGCCGCTTGAAGGAAGTCGCGTTTATATATATCTTTTATTTTGACGCGAGAGCGTCAAAGAGCTCGTCTCGCAGGAATTCCGGTGTCGGCGGCGTCGGCGTCATTGGTTCTGAGCGAAAGAGCAGCGTTGGTTGGTCGTGAGCGAAAATTCGAGGTAGATGCAAAGAGAGAGAGAGGGCGTTTGCACTTTGGCTTTCCTTGCGGCACTGTGTATACGTCTCCATCGAGAAGCGAAGGCAAGCTATAGCGATTGAGAAGGCGATAGTGGTGTGTTGTGTGTGTATGTGTGTGTGTGTGTGTGTGTGTGTGTGTGTGTGGGTGTGTTGTGTGTGTGTGTGTGTGTGTTGTGTGTGTGTGTGTGTGTGGTGCGCGTGCGTGCGTGCGTGTGCGTGCGTGCGTGTGCGTGTGTGGGTGCATGCGTGTGCACGAATATCGCTCTCGCGTTTTAAAGACGAAACGTGCGAGTCCGCCCCCCCCCCCTTTTTTTTCTTTTTTTTCCCTCGTGCTCTCTGTCCACAGCATTTTATTGCGTACGCTGCGGCCTGCCGCCTCTAGTCAGTTTATAACTAGGACCTGACTCAGAGTGTGCGTACGTGTGAGTATAATCGCGTACATTTATGATCGCAGACTCTTTGTGCATGTCAGCGGTTTTCGCCGCGATAAGTTGACGAGGAATGTATCGCCGTCACTTCATCGATTGAGCTACTGCCAAGGATATTAGACTGCACGAACTTTTCTTTACAGCTCCTTATATTTGGAGAGTTGCAAGACTAAAACAAGCTCTGAAACAAGCTCTTATATGGCAAGAGAGTAAAACAACCTTTTACTCTCTCGTGGGATGCGGGAGTGAAACAGGCACTTTACTCTCTTTCGCCAGGAGGAGTGAAAGGCCTTTTCACTCCTCCTGGCCAAAAGAGAGTAAAGCGCCTCCCTGAGAGAGAGTATAATGAGATCTGTGGGAGTAACACAGCTCTATAACTCTCACTGCAGGAGTTTCAGTTTTTAGAGTGTAGCAGGACTGAAATTGTGGCGTGCAGTACACACACGGCGATTTGACCACTCAGTAATTACAAGTAACGACAGCCGCGGTACAGAGTGAAAACTCCTCGCTTCAAAAAATTGAAAGTGAAGAATTATCGAAAAAATAGCGCGAAAAACTACGGAGCACCAGAAAAAGGATTACACAAACATCGCTGACTTACAACAAAGATTTATTCGTTAACACCACGCAATACTTGCACAGTCCAAACGAAAAGATATAAGTACCAACACGCCCAAGCATCCACTTTAGCTAAATAATTACGCTACGAGAATGCTCCATACAGTTAATTTCTTACAGGGTAATGGACAGACTCGTATGGTATGCTATCAAGCGTCAGTTATCTTGGACAGTCTTGAAAGCCATAGCTTTACTGACTTTGCCTTACCGCTGCTAAATATTACTCAGTTTTACATTGCAGCGGCAGCGCAACGAAAAATCACGATAATATACAGTCGGCGAGTAAACAACCGAGCCCTTTCTTAACGGCTGCCCCGGCGTTTGCCATGCAGACTACGCGTTTTCGTCTGATAGCGGAAGCTTGTTGCGCCGCCAGCGCCACCAAACCGGAAGCTGTCCCGGCGCCGCGCGACGGGTTGGCTGACGCGGGGAGTTTTGCAACTTACCTGGTTCTATAAACGTTGTCCACTACGGTGTCCCTCATAATCATATCATGGTTTTGGTACTTTAAACCCGAACAATTATTATTATTATAGTATGTCTTCGCGCGCTCTGCAATCATATAGCTGAAGAAGAAACAAACCGCCGGCAGTAGCCTAAATGGAAATCTTGAAGAAATAAGAAGCACGAAAGGAAAAGAAATGCCATTAAACGTTTCGTAGAGGACTCTACAAAACCTTTTGTCAGTTTAAGTTTAGTCTGTGTGCCTAGCCTCTTATTTTTTTTGCGCGACCTTAAAGGAATCGCTCGTGCGTCGATACACTACATGAATCACCAACGGACAAGTGTGTGCACTGCTCACTATAACTGCCTAATTTGCGACAGGGACGAAGCTATCTCTGTGATTTATTACAAAAACTTTGCAGAACAACTGGGCGCAGAAAAAAAACTGAAATTGGAATTTTAACTTCATTTTACATGTACGTCATATTGCATACGCACCCACATATAGTATTATTATGAATTGTTGGACGAGCTATCGTAATATGTTCTTTCTGAGGACGAGAGGCTTGCCACTTATAAAATGAAATATGTTTCTTGACCATGAAGTCTAATTGAGAAACCCAACGGTCCCCTAATAGTGCTTTCGGTTGAACACTGGTACTGAAAAATCAGGAACGGCTACCACTTGTAAATAGCTTCTCTGCAACACACATTATCCTTCCCCTTGTAGACTGTTAACAAGCCATCTCCCGTCGTACACAAAAAACGTGACCTTATGCAGGAATGGCACGATAAAGCCGATATTGAGCTTCGTACGTAGATTAGTGCAATTATTTTGCATGACATAAGACTAAACCATACAAATTGGACCATCTCCCCGAAGGGAACCCTGATGGGATGTGAAGCAGCAGAGTTGCGCACGGGTGGCGTCACGGGTTGAACGGCGCTAACGCGGGTGCTGCGGTGAGCGCTGGAAGATTCGTTTGAAGCGAAACTCGGTGTAGCGTTTACTCGTGTAAACGTTTGTTTGAAACGCAGACACGGGAGGTGAGCGGGCGTTGGAGCCGACAGATGCGGGTGCGCGAGGGGAGCGTGACGTCAACGCCCAGCTGTGGCGTGACCTACTTGGCACCGCTCCAACACCTGCGCCGAGGGAAGCGCGTTGCCTCGCGTTTGTGCGGACGGAGGGACAGCTTTACACAGGCTCTAATGCTAGTCAAAGAGCTGCTTCGCATCTAAAAATTATTGAAATGTCAGGAGCGCTTCCCTTTCGGGGAAATGGAGGCAAGCGAACCTTGGCGTGGGTGTACCTGACGTGCTATTTTATTTATTTCTAATGGCGCAAAGCTCCATCCTAACGCATGCCTTCAGTTTTACTATAGGTAGCGGGCGTTCCCGGAACACTGTTTTCGGGCTGAATCGACGTGGCGTCTTTCATGTTTCTGCAGCTTTCGACAGCCTCTAGAAGGCCCAACGAAACGACCATCACGCGGTCACGGAAACACGGGTTCGGAATTCAATTTTCGCGAAATCGCAACTTCTTCTGAAATATGAAATTCCTGATATCGACCTAACACGTGGTCCAGCAGATTGATTTCAATGAAGCGCCCATTACATGCGTGCTGCTTTAGAATTGTTCTTTCTCTTTTTTTTTGCATCGTCGGTAGAACGTTTGCGTATGCTACAGTTCAGATCGGGCAAACATGAGCCCATGACCATTTTTGGGTAGAAGTGTACATATCGTGTCGTGTATTGCAAGCTCATTTCTCACTTGAATACCTTTCTGGTGCATCCCGCAAAAAAGTGTATAAAGACTTAAGTGAAGTGTTTCTTCCCATTGCCCTGTAATCGAACCCAGTACAATGCTGGCCCAGGACATGACGTTCTCAAAAGGGTAAAAAATGGCATTTAGAACGGGTGTAAAAAGTTTCTTCTTTACAAATTACATGCTATCACACTCGAAGCAAAGACATATTTGAATGAAAACATAAATTTCGTACCCTGTATGAACCACTGTTTCATTTGCATAAATCCTGAAGCAATTGAACATGCATTTCTAGATTGTTTGGAAGGGTATTTCTTTTGGGACATTCTTCAACGCACTTTGAAAGAAGACTTGCCGATAGACAGTTATGGGAATTATATTTCTAGCGACAGACAATGAAGAAGGCATGCCTTTTGATATAATGCCTCTGGCGCTTCATAATATGCGGCTGTCGAGAATGGCTGTGCGTCATGCAGATATCGACAGAAGGCCAACAAGGAGTTATTTATGCGGATGTGTTAGCCAAATAATTCAGATGTACAAGCTACAAACACCAGAACCGCACTGGCTTCTCATGTTAGAAATAGTGATGCAGATGCCTGAGTTCTGATTGCCTCTCCTGACAGCCTATGAGTGGCTGGTCTGTGTCATATGTATTTGTTTGAATTGAATAACGGCAGCAAATAAAGATATAGAGCGCATGGCCTAGTGGTTAAGGCACTCGCTTTCGGACCTCGGTGACTCGGGTCCCAGTGCCCGAATGAAAATTTATTTTTCTTTATTTATACTTTGTTTGGTGTGCGCACCAGCAGTGGGTGATGAGGGTCTTTTTTGGGTGAGGAGAGTTTCTTAGAACACCACCAGTCACACAGATCAGTCAATACAAGATTTGCCACGTTCGTTACGCTGCACTGCCATGTGATATTGTGCTTTTTTTCATTCATTTTTGCTCATTCGGCTCTCGACGTTAACTGGCCTCCAAGCTGTGCAATTCAAAGAGACCCCCAAAATATGTTACGTGCAGTTTTGTTTCAACCGGTACAATACAGCTGCTCCGGCAAGGACATAATGTTATAGCAGTAAGATATCTCATTAGTAACATTTTTCATGCCTATAAAATATTTTTTCCGCAATATAATGTGTATACTATGTTGACTTGAATTTTTCACCGTATTGAGAGAACGCGAAATTTTACAGTATTGTTAATCTAGCAAGACTCCCTGTATTTCATTTCATTTATTATATCCCTCAAGGCCAACGGCTATACAGAGATGTAGTGGTAAATCACAAAAAGAAAAAAACATGCCTGATCCCTCCGTCATAGGGTTCGATATACAACACGAAAGTGAAGCGTGTCTTCACAGTAGTAGTGCTTATTGTGTAGTGATATATGAGAGCTTGTACAATGTCTATTCGTGTTTGGCAGCTTTAGCACCGTTTGACGTGGATGCACCCATGTTGACGCCTAGTGGCATGTCTCCATTGCGACGGCTAACGCCCATGATCATGATTAAACGTTGTGGTAGCTGAAGTTCTGAACTATTTTGGACACAGCGAATCGTGAATCCCGCGTAAAGATGACATCAACAAAAACCAACACCGGTGGGAAGGTAATCCGTGGGAAGGTAATCGACAAGGCTTAGACTAACGAAGCAGAGAAACCTGCCACATTAGTTCAATACCTCGAGGCTACGCGGCAAACTGAGGCAATCCGTTGGATGGCGTAGTGCCTGAGGTTGCGCTTTCGATGCTATAGCAGTGGCGCTTACACTTTGGTGGGCGCGAAATGCAACAACATCAATATACTTCATTTGTTTGCATGGAATAAACGTGGCCAGACATAATCCCGATCTACAACCCCGCCCTCAGCCCACGCACAACGAGTGTCCTCTAGTGATGCAGAACTATCGATGGTACTATCGATAATCGATAGCTGAGTCACTATCGAACTATCGATGGTGAAAAATACTATCGATCCGGCTATCGATAGTAAGAAATTCGATGGTACTATCGATAGTATAAATCAACAGCGCGGACTCCCTGCAGATAAACTTGGTTCCCCGCGCGCCTGGTACATAGTGTAGCCGTATGAGCAGGCTGAAGGGCAAGAAAGTGGACATGATTGTGCTCTTCACCAGAGTGCTTTGCTCACACATGATCATAAAGTCAGACTGTTCAGCTGTAGCGGAAAGGAAGCCTTTACATGTGGTGGACTGCGCGGCTTCAAATTGATATTGCATTTTCTGATTTCAAAATAAAAAAAATATCAAGAAGTTAATTGTAAGGTGTAGCTGGTTGCTTTTGGATACGAGTTTCTTGATGGATATATTCCGCCATTTTCACGGCGGAAATATTAATTCTTTGCCGCCGAAAATTGCTCACAAATTAAGCGAAGGTGGTAGTAGGCTATCGCAATATTTTGGCAATATGGTCGGCCAGCAACATCATCATTATTCACACCACTATCGATAGTATTGTCACGTGGTTGTGACGGTGAAGAATGCTGCAGCAAGACTGGGAAATACGGAGCTCTTTATTTGGGCGAACTTGTGCCCAGAAAATCAAAACTCAAAATACAAGCGATACATGCTGCGCACTGATAGTGGCGGGAGCAGTCGTCAGCCTTTGAGTAATCTGATCATCGGTGGAACGCGCGTCCTTTATACATCAGACATCAAACCTTCCAGCTTTATTGCTGGTGCTCGCGTAAGCTCTCGAATAAAGTTGACTATTCGCGTTCGGCGCGTAGTCTTAACAGAATTATCTAAAAAAATTGTGAAGCTTCTCAAACATTACGGCACGGTCTTGAAATACTTGAAATAACGGTCTGCGCCAAACGTTGCTAACAGTCTTTGTGTGTAACTGAACACGAATACGTCAAAACAAAGCAATAAACACGCTGGCAGTAATATCGCTAGTAATAATAAAGATGGCACTATCGATAGTTTGTCGATAGTAGCACTATCGGTAGTTTGTTTACACTATCGATAGTTTCAAAAAACTATCGATACTATCGATAGTCAATTTACCGATAGTTCTGCATCGCTAGTGTCCTCATCTCATTACCAAGTCTCAAAACTGAGAGTTGTATACCTCGTAAATACTGTGTCGAAACCGGTGGACACTATGATCTCAGGAAAGAAACTAATAAGAAAAAAACCCGTGAGAAGTTGAAATTATGCATTAGCGGTCATCAACTGAATAATACAGCGAGAATGAAAAGTGACATCACCCCCCGTGCGTCTCGTGACTCCATGCGCGCGAGCTGCGCATTCATTTCGCCTTGGAATCGTTCGAGTGGCTAAATGAAATTGAAGAAAAAAAATAGCGTTGGCTTGGCTCGACCTAAGGTCACATGACTGTGCACTTCTCGGCACGCTGCCGGCAAACACTTCTCGGCACGCTGCCGGTGCGTTCACTTCTCCTTTGCTGTGTTCGCAAGACTAAACTATTCAAACAAAACGCGTTCACGTGATATAAAGTTCACTGCAATATCAACGTTTAAACAACTACTTCGGTTTCAAAACTCAGCTCTGTTGCGCGGCTCCACCGCAAGCGGAGGCGGTGAGTGGCACTGTAGTCGCGTCAGGCTTCAGCGAGATGCGCCGGTACGACCGCTGCTACCGTATCGGCGCACTGGATCAGTTGCGTCACTGCGTTCTATTGACGAACAGAGATTCGGAATTTTGTAATACGCAGCAAAAGAGATTGCATGTGTTACGCGCCCACAATGCCGACATGTTTTGTGCCAGGCTTAGGAGCGGCATATAGGACAAACAAATGACCGCGGGCTCAGCATCTTGGGCTCAGCCTGATCAAGCGGAATAGAAGGCTGCTAGAAAAAGCGCAAGTTAATGAACGAATGTACTGTCGAAGTGCTGCTTGCATGACCAGTTCTTCATAATGAACTTGCGAAAACCCGCATAAACGGACGCAAACATTAGGTCAGGGCAAATTTGCTGTTTTATTCTTTGTTTTTTTTTTCTTTGCTGAGAGCATGGTGTATGTGTTGGTTATCTTGGTTGGTTGAGGCCAGTGTGGTTTTCAAGTATATGTCAGTTCCTAGTCCAGCGTGGTGTTGTGATTCCTTCCTTCGTGTGCGCGTCTTTTTTCGCTGATTTTTAAGTATCAATAATGAGCAAGTCATGAAATCCAGGATCGATATGTCTCGTTTTTCCTGAAAATCATGAGAGGTTGGCGTGTAATTATTATAGATACGGAGGTAACTTGGAAACGTTTGAATTAAACACGAGATTTATGCGCATTTCTGACATGCACTATTGGGCTCTAAAATTTACTACTTATCGCTTTCAATAATTCAATTTTTATGATAGTTTTCAGCAAATTCCGAAGCAGTGAGTTCTGAAGGCTGATTAAATGACATCAAGGGCTTGGACAGAAGTTCATTTTACGCGGAGAGGGGCGCGGGGGGTGGGGGGCGTATAACTACTGAACACCAGGGGCGTAGCCAGAAATTTTTTTCGGGGGGGGGGTTTAAACCATGGTTTATGTATGTTCGTGTGTGCGTTTGTATGTGTGCGTGTATATATACGCAAGCAAAACTGAAAAATTTCGGGGGGGTTTTAACCCCCCAACACCCCCCCCCCCTGGCTACGCCCCTGGAACACACCCCTGGCTACGCCAGTGATTTACAGTCAAGGTACAACAATTGCGGGAAAATGTTTGTTGATTGCTTTATGTGGTGTAACGTCCCAAAGCTACTCAGGCTATAGAGACGCCAAAGAGGAAGGCTCCGGAAAATTTAATTCGACAAACTGGGGTTGTAAGGGCAACGAAGTAGCACAGTACACGGGCACCTAGCATTACGCCTATATCGAAATGCGAAGAACGCGACCGGGATCGAACCTGCACGCGAACAGCTTTAACCAGGAGCGTACCCAGCAATATTTCGGAAGGAGTTGGGGGGGGGGGGTCAGTTCAGGCGTATTGGTGTGTGTGCGTGTATATATACACATGCAAGGCTGAAAAATTTCGGAGGTCTGAACATCCCTGCCCGCCCCCTGGCTACGCCAGTCTTAACCTTGTTATCGCGGCGACTTCATCGAAAAGAAAGGGGAAAAACGTAGGTTATAACGAAGCGGGTGCTTGACGATGCATTTAAGCATACTATGACAAGGAGAAAAATAACAAAATTAGTTGAAAGGGTGTCGTTTCAAAGCAGTAAAAATACAATTAAGCTGGAACATAATGGTTCAATTTCAGTGGTAATGCTTCAAAGATATTTATTGTTTAAAAAGGAAAAACTAAAATTCCAAAAGATTTTTATGAAGCAATAAGTTGCACGCAATATTCGGCACCTAAGTGCGAATTATGTGGGCGAGCTGAGGCAGAATCGGACATGTTAAAGTCATTTTCGATCTCAGCTTTAGTCGCGGCTGGTCTGAGCGTAGTTAATGTCGGGCACAACTGGCTATATTCCGCAACTTGCACGAGTGCGTCAGTCATGACCGAAATATTTGATCCGGTCACGCTTATCGCAATCAAATTTCATCGAGCGACACATCCGTAACTTTCTGTACCACGTGCTTGCTAGCGCTTGCGAGTTATACAACTGCGCCCTAAAATTACGGTGGCTACATCATTGCTTTATTTGATATGAATAACAACAATGTACAATGGCGTTTCCCGTTATCCTTGCCTCTTCTTGGGTATTTCACATAAGCAGTACCTAAATTGCAATAAAACCTGTAATTGGGCAAGGCAGAGACCGTCAGAGGAGGGACATCACGAAGCGAGCCTCTGACGAAATTATGCAATACCTCGCGAGCCTCCGACGAAATTATGCAATACCTATTTGTTCCAAATACCTACGAGAACCATTACAGACTCTTCTGGTAGCCAGGCAAAAAATTTGTGAAATCAGCTCTTCTGTTATTTCAATAGTGCACTTACCATGAGCAAACGCTATGTCTGTAGCAGTGAACAAGGCGAGAGCAGCAGCGACGGCCGGGCTCACGGCGCCTACTGTCATTCGCGTAACGCAGAACACGTGCAGACCCGGTTTAAAATATTGTTGCTGACAATCGTGCTATTTAACAAGATTACCTAACCGGAAAAATAAGTCGTTTTCGCAAATCCGTTGGTAAGCAATTCAATATTTGTGCGGGCAATCGCAGCTGCCCGCGGCCTTCACTCGCGCCTCGCCGTCTGCTACGTGGAGCCTGTTGCTGCAGTAGCGCCACCTGTACCGAAAGTCGGTTGCGCGCGGCCTTCAAAGTACGGCGTAGGGGCCGTTTGGAAACTGAAACAAGTTCTATAACATTGTGCAATATTGCATGGCCGGATGACTTTCGCCTTCGAGTCGTCTTAGGCGAACGGGTAAAGTGCTCCGCGAGCTTCATAACAAACGCTATGGTAATAAAAATGTTATTATTATTATTATTATTATTATTATTATATATTATTATTATTATTATTATTATTTTACTTCTACTACTACTACTACTACTACTACTACTGCTACTAGCCGCGTCGGCTTGAGTTTCGATGGAGGCGAAAATGACTGAGGCCCGTGTACTTAGATTTAGGTGAACGTTAAATAACACGAGGTGGTCGAAATTTCCGGAGCCTTCCACTACGGTGTCCCTCATAATCATATCGTGGTTTTGGCACGTTAAAGCCCAGAAAAAGAAAGAGAGAAAGAACACTACTACTACTACCATTACTACCATTGATAATGGTTGATCTAATGTCCACGTTTTTCTCAACTTTAACAGTAGAAATTGCGTTTCACAGGCGATACTACTGAACGAACATAAATAAAATTAAGTCATATAGTAGATCACAGCGGCAATGTAATCGATCACATTGCCGATCAAGTAAACATGAGCGACGAGGTGATCGATCGGTTCGTGTGCATGTATCACAGCGACGGGGGGCCACTTCTTGATGTCTGCGCAATATATACGCACACAGGCTTTACGCGAAACAGCTGTGTGTAAGTCAAAATGTTAAAAAAGAGTTGTTATAGCGGATTCGTAATTAGGGCGAACACGCATCACACTGGCTTAAGTTCGGGCAGCTGCACAATGTCACCGTAAACGTGAACGTTATCAGCAAGCGCATTAGCGGACGGGAAAATATTTCGTACGCCTCCCGGTGATTACTCCCGTGGGGCTTGATGAATCGAAGCTCGATGGAAGCCATCAGGCTGTGTGCGTCAAGCGAACAAGTCATCCCGCATCCACAGGTTCCAAAGAACGACAATCGGTGATAAGCTTAACCGATAGCCACCGCTCGCCATTAAGTGAACAGCTCCTCTAATGACTTCCTATACTGTTTAGCTTTTTGATGCCGCTCCCACTGTTTCAAGAGGTCCTTCTGACACTGGTGCTCCGCTGTGTTTCACAGCGAACGCTGTTATGAGATCACAGCAAAGCCGTTTTGGCGCCGTAGTTGTCCGCGCAGCTGCCCGTAATCACTATCGCGCGAAATAAGCAAAAAAAAAGAAACGAAATGAGAAAAAGTTACCCAGGATTGAACAGGGTTGGAACCGCAGCCCTCTTCGTGGAAGACCAGTAATTCAAACCACAGAGCTATATCGGTGCTTCAAACCCCTTGGCAAAAGAAGACCCTGTATGGATTCATGTCGGGAAGGAACGACGTTAACATATGTAATATAGCGTGGTTGAAGTATAAATAAGGACAAGGCGTCACACAATGCGAATGGCGTAACGAGTGTGTTGTTGAATGCTGTTACGATGGGCACCTGCGCCCAAGGGGAGCGGCGTCCCCTGTTCTTCGAACAGGCGTCGAAGAGCTGCTTGCCTGCTGACAGCCGTTCAAAACAATTGAATTGTCCTCCCGAGAGGGTAAGTGAGGCGTCATGCAGTCCGACACATCAAGGTTCGACGAGACGACCGTAATGGTCTGCGCTTGCGACATCTTCCTTGATGAAACAGCGACGTCAGCGCGGATGACAACCGTCCCGCTAATTGAGCGGCGACGTACTTCGAAGCAGCGGACTTTGTCCGAGCGCGTGACCCATTACCCTACGGCCTTCACATGTTAAGGAAGGACCCCCTTGGTGTCACAGGTGCAGAGTGCGGTTGCCACGCCCCAGTCGAGGACTTTTACCTGGGCGGGTGTGGGCGGCACCCGTACTAGTACTGGGTGTGACATGACTGGACCATCGCACCTTGGAGCAATTCCCCCATATAGAGATCTGGGGATTAAATACCCTTTAAAATGAGCCCCCGCGGGCTCTGTCGACAAACAAATCTTCGTCATGTAAAACAAGATGTTCGTCATGTAAGGCGAAATGCTCGTCATGTAAAGAAATGTTCGCCATGCAATGTATATAAACCCCGTTAAGTTTCCCTTCAGTCTCTTCATGCTGCCTCTGCATATTCCTGCCGAGTCTCCGGTGCCTGCAAATGCCGGTCGCAACAATGCTTCAAACCCATTACAAAAGACTCAGCTATATTCTTCATCGTCTTCAGGCAAAGCATCAAGAAAGTACAGATGTCTCATGTTAATAAGTGCAATATAGCGTTGTAGGAGAGTGAAAGAACCACCACGCGTCACACAATGCGAATTACGTAATGCTTGGGTCGTGTAATGCTTCCAACCCATTACAAAGAGCTCAGCCATAATTCTTCGTCGCCATAAGCTACCGCGTCAACAAAGTGCACATAATGCCTTACAGGTGTTTAGCGGGTACCACGGTTCTCCGCAGAATCACGAAAAATGGCATAGTGGCTCCTTCCCTACTTCACAACAATTATGGTAATTTATAGCTAAGTGGGTTCCTCGCAAGTGCACTTCTATTGGTTGCCAAGGAAGCCCATAAGGCCCCCATGATCCATTTCCTCAGGTTCTCAATAAAGTTCTTTGCCATTCTCTCTTACTCACGTATACGTTGTGTTATATAGCCTGGTGGGAGAGTGAAATCGCGACCTGGCGTCACGCAATGCGAATTACGCAACTAGTGGGTCGTTTAAAGCTTCCCACCCATTACAAAGGGCTTAGCCATAATTTTTCATCATCATCAACCGCCGCATCAGCGAAGTGCCCGTTATGCCTTACATATGTGCATCTGGCACCTCGCTTCTCCGCAGAATGACGAATATTGGCGTAGTGGGTGCTTCCCAACTGAAAAAAAGTATGCTTGATGGCGTGGTGGATACCTTGCTAGTGTACTTGGTTTAGTAGTCGCAAGGGAGTTCACAATGGGCTCCAGAAAGGCCGCTCTTCCAGCTTTCGCTGTGACTGCGCGGCGCTTTCCGCTAGGGCCTGGCGTTTTTTTCTTCTTAGTTGCTTTTTCTTGAGTAGTACTTTCAGCAGCAGTACTTGAGGTACTTGAAGATATAGAAGTGATCGCGATAGTTTAGGGAAGCAACTGGAAACACTCATAAAATGTGAAGGGTTTGCGCTAGATGTCCCCAGCAAAAAAAATGTTTGTTATCGCTATAAGAAAGTAGGGGGCTGAAGAAGAAATACAAGTTAAAGTCGTTAACGCTACAATGACAAGGAGATAGTGATAACCGTGATTGTATAGATCGACTACGCTTCAGAGCTATTTAGTAAAAAAAAGGAGGGCCGAAGATTGTAGGGAAGGGTGTTTCTGCTCCACTAACGTGAAACTGTGGAGAGGCGAAGCACGCAGTGTGCGCCGGTGTTCCTACAGCAAAATCACTGCTAATGGGCAATGAGAGACAGAATTGAGATTAGACACAGAGACCCGTTAACGTGCACGCTGCAAATCTTTACCGTTCAACTACGCACAAGACAAATCTCCCACCGGCACTACATTGCAGGTCAAGATCCAGTGCCTATGTATAAGCGGTGGCCGGTGAACGGTTGTGCAGCGCGAGCAGTTGGTTTTTAAATGCGAAGCATTTCTTAGCGAACCTCTGGCACTTTGAGCGTTTCTATCTACGTATCTATCTATCTATCTATCTATCTATCTATCCAGCCGCCTACCTCTGGGTGCTCTCATGATCGCCCCCTTAACTTGGTGTAGACCAAAATGTGCATGGCAGGGTAAGAGGATTTGACGAATATGATTGCCGGGTCATGACATGAATAGCCTTAAAATCCTGTCGCGTACGTCGTCAAACCCTTTCCCCCAGACACGTGTGGCACATACCCGTTTACCACGGGCCGCGGTGTACGGGTTTCCGCCACAGGTGACTGACAGTTTATATCTACCCAGGAACGGCGAGAACAGACATTGGTAACTTAAATGCTAGAGCGTTAAGGAAAACCAACATCGGCACCGTTGACTCAACCGAATGGAAAAAATGAAAATTAGGATCTCAGCAGAAATCGAACCCAAGCATTCTGCGTGGCAATCAGGCATTCTACCACTGAGCCACACCAGGTCTATAAACTGGTTTGGAAAAACAGCCTACGCAGGCGTAATATCGGTGCAACGTCAATTGTGGTTGTGGTGCTGGCTATCTAATTTTACAAGAAAGCAATAAACACTAGATCATACTCCTACCATGTGTACTCCTACGATACAGGCGTCGTATCAGATTAACATCTCTAGTTCCAGTGTTGGCTCCGCTTTTATAGCAGTATAATGAACATTGCGTTTGTAATTCTATGATTCATCAAGTTATATTGAAGAATTGGTCGACCCCGGAGGAATACATTAACGAAAGTTACATGTGATATCCACATAAGCTCACCCTAAATTGCCCTTCGTCCACGAGAACGACGCAGTGTCCATTTCTTACGAGGCTGGGCGATAGCCTCATGCTGACCGTGGATGATGCCAGATTGATTGACAGCCGTTTGTAGACTAGGATACGTAGGCCACATACGCCCAGGTAGTCACGAATACGAGAAACCCATCCGCTGATGTTGGTCTACATAGCACTATCTAGGCCTATCAGCCTCGACGGCCTATACCTCACCAACGCGAAGGGTGGCTTCAGGTTCCGACATTTTGCCGGCTGTGTCGACAGACAATTTGTCGACGAAATGAGCGAGGCATCCACGAATTCCAACAGCTCTACTATACCACATACTTCGCTAAACATGGACATCTCGTCACCACGATCACGACGGGATCCTATAACAAGTCATGACCAGCTGCTGGTGCTCACTGATCACGGCGATGATGCCCTTGTTCAATAACTCTCAAGAACTTCTTGCACACATGCACATGGGTTCGTGAAACGTGCTTGCGTTCTCGGGAACGTACGAGCACTGCATATCAGCTTACCGCTTCTGGTGTTGGTAATACCCACGTTGCCATTGGCACCGTTACCCAAGTGTAAACAACTGGTTATATAACACATATGCGTCTCTTCAACATATATATCTGTGCGTACACAATTTATTCAAATCTTTAGCGTCATTTTGTAACGTGTCGCTAAGTAAAAAAATTTACGCCACAGTCACCTACCCGACGCATGCTTCGCTTAACGTTGACTCCCACGGCACGTGGGATCTGCCGCATGTTTTTTTTCAATCAAGAAACTCGCTAGCAGACGCTGCCTGCGTCGGCGTTGTCTCTCGCGGGCGAGGGCGCGTTCTCGTTCCTTGCGAGCTGGTAGTTCAATGTTCATCGCACAAAGAGCGTTTCCATAGTCAACGAGGGGTTCGCTCTCTCTCGCGACACGGCGAGCGCTGAGGCGGTGGCGTGGACACACGGACACAAGAGAGACGTCAAGACACCACAAACGGCGTGCGTTTGTGGTGTCTTGATTTCTGTCTTGTGTCCTTGTTTGCACGCCCTGTCTCTTTAACCTGATTCATAAAATTGAAATGTCTAAATAAAACAATCATGCACAACAACTTTGAGAAGCAGTTTCCAATTAAAACTTTCAATGCGATTGCTATGCAGGAGTTGAGAATTTCCTTATTGGAAATATTCTAAGAGGAATACTTTTAAACTAGTTTATACATATTTATCCTGTTTCTTTTCTTTGAGTGCTGAAGTTGGAGAAGTTGGAATTTGAGAGTAGTTTCGTTTTTGTTTAGGTAAGAGTAAGCTGCCGCGTTAAACGAATAAATGCATGCTCTGTGAACCGACTATAGCTTGCGCCGTTCTTTATCGCTGTTTATAGTGTCGTCAGTAGAGGTAGAGCTAAATATAGCACTGCGTCGATGGAGTATTAGATCGTACACTTATGCGGTTAGTGTTGTGTGCAAAAGGTTGATTGTTTTGATGTGTCTTTGCCTGAGCTCTTCTTAAAACTTTCTGCGTCTGAACTGGTATTCTAAAAAACACTTTTATCGAGAGCTTTCCGCAGTGTATTTGCAAATCACTAGAAAAAATTGTTGGTTGTGTTCCTAGAACAATACCGACAGTGCCCGGGCTTGATCATCCTAAATACATCGAATATATTTCCAGTTTCGAAACCTCATCAAATTACTTCGCGGCAAGAAGGCCCAAACAGAAATTCGCACTAGTGGCCAAATGCCACCTAACACAACTGATGGAGAGACAATGAATGAGTGACAAAAAACATCTATACTCTAGTGTCTTTGAAAACACGTCTGGGATAATTCTACAGCACGTCATAACGCATCGTCTACCAGGTTATGGCGGAATGCCTGCGCGTCCTTTCGACCGCACACGGGCGATATTAAACCTACCAAGCTCGCAGGCGCGGTTGAGCGCGCAGGTGTGGCCAGCCGTAACTAATGCGGATGCCGCTCTGGGGGCCATCTGAACCACGTACTGTATGAAAGCAATAAAGAGCACAGCAAAGAAGAAGAATGTGAAGCAACGCTGATGAGACCTCCTTTGATCCGCTGACCCGTAATAAAAGCTCAGACAGCTTTAGCGTTCAATACCTTTTATTGCAAACTTGACATCCTTATCATGGCGGCTCCATAAAAGCACGGATTCTGTGGCACGTGGCAAGCACTCAGCGCCGACGCGGCGCTGCCTGTGCCTTCGCGGCAGACATACCATATAGCCTGCTCTGAAAGGTTTAACTGTAGTGTATAGGAGCAAGAGAGCTAGAACATTTTGCTGTACTACTAGGGCGGAATACCTTACTTTGGAAAGGGCGTTCTTAAACTTCTCTTGTTATCCCGTCAGTGAAACTCGGACTTCACGTTCTCTCGTAGTTTTTCACCTTTTTATATAGCCTGACCGTTATTTTGGCCGTAAGACGTTGTCTGCAATGTCAAAAAAAGATGCGTCATGTCAATAGATTGCGAGTCTGTAGGCATGTCCCATTTATTGTTTTTATTTACTATCACACCGAAAACGCCATGGGTAAAATCTGTGGCACGTTTACAATAATAGCTGTACTGTGGAAAACCCAATAAACAGTACTAAGGACACAAAGCAGTAGACAAAGATTTCAATGAACTTTACCAGCATACAAAGTAAACTTTCGCAGACGACAAGGTGACCGCACTATACAGCTATATAATAAAGAAGCATGTAAAGAAAATTGTGTATAAAATGAGCTGCGGTAAAATGTAAAAAGAAAATTTTAAATAGCGCCCGCGAGACCTGCTTTATCAGGTAAAACTAACCATGGCAGGCAGTCGATTTTATGATGAAACGGCTTCACAAAAATACAAAAAAAGGAAGACAATTTGGGAGGTTTAGCTTAACTATATTCCCCAACCTTGAGCTTTTCGTCTCTTCATTTGGACTGTGTGGGGATTGCGGATGACCACCCCAACCACAGTGGCGGTGATAGCAAGCAGCGACGAGCGCCACTGTGCATGAACCTCCATGTCCGAATGTTTTATAAGCCAGCACTGTGAGCAGCCCGGGAGAAGTCGTCGGCGAACATTGGTCAGGAGTGCTCGCGTGCGTGGCGTGCGGTGCGTGAGGCGTGAGGGTGCGTCGACGAGCAAAGACGCGAGTGGAGAAAGAGGTGACGCAGGCGCCGCTGTAACCGCCGATGTGCCGAACGGTGGCGAGTTCGTCGATAAACGGACCGGTGACTGCGCTGGCGAGCCCGAAGATTGTGCAAAACGTTTAGAAAAGGTGGAAGGAGAACTGGAGGAAGAAGGTTGCAAGGAGAAGTACTTGGACAACAGTGCTGGGCAGTATCGAAGATACATGTATCTTAGATACTATCTTAGATACTCTATGGGTATCTTGTATCTGTATCGCGATACGTCTCGAAAGACGAGTATCTGTATCTGTATTTCCGATACATTCGAAGATGTATCGTGTATCTTAAGATACAAGATACTTCTATCGCAACACAACCACGCGAAACAATAATCGCTGGCCAAGCTCCGATTCTCACGCTGGTACTGGTGCCACTAAGCCATCTGAATAAGTCTAAGGGCAGTGACGTTACCTTATTTTTACGCCAGAGTAATCCAGTGAGGGTCGAAGATCAGGAAGACAAGCATGCGGACGTCTACGCCCAGCCCACGTACCTTTTGTTCTCTCGATTTCTTTTCTTTTAGTTGCGCCAATACTGCGACACTTGCTCTTAGCCACTGTCTTGCACCACGTACTCCAGTGCGTGCGCCGTCTATCGCGCAAATTCTGATGTTGTTACAGTGTCGTTATTAGGGAGTTTTAGTGCCGCCGCCCCAAAGCGGCTTGGGTACGTAAGCCCTTGCGTTCCTTTGTATTCTCCGTGGATGCAGCTGGGAGTACAAAGGAACGCAAGAGCGTGCGTAGGCGGGCCGCTTGGGGGCCCCGGCACTAAAACTCTCTAATGAAGATTCTCTTGCTCTTGCTCCGTAACGAAATGTGATGCGTGCAAGAACGGGGTTGCTTTGCGTCGCGTGGATTTTACATATCAGCGATTTGAAGGTCCTCGTGGATGTAAGTTTGACTTGCATGCAATGAATTAACTTATATGCAAATAAGATTCTAACAACTTCAGCACCACTGGTACTGATGCTAGATCTAATAGAGCAAGCGTTTACCTAAGAGAAATATCTTGGCGTACCGTATTTTTCACTTCATCTACATTTATTCAAAGAATTTATGAAATCATAATTTGATTATTAGCACAAGTGCTTTCTTAGCTGTCATTTGCATCACATACATTACCTAGGTCGCTGCACTGTTTTTCCGGTCTGGTCACTGCAGTATGTCTTTTGTAACGCGCTCCCAAAATAAGATTTCTGCTTTATTCTTCTAACTATCTGCTTTATTTCTACTACTGTTTACAGATTTACACGTTGCCAAGGCGATTTTGAGAACAATATATTATTATGTGGGCGTGCCTTGAGTATACAGTACAAAATATTCTGCTTACCGCTTAAGAAAATAGCGAAATTGTGTTTTCATTATAATAACGGAAATCATTAGGAGCCATCTTAAAGTTGTTAGGAAGGGGATTTGAGAAAAGTTGTTTTACTGAATGCTCCGTTTTACTCATGAGCGTCCCAACGAGTCGTTTTAGGCAATTCTCCATAGGCACTGAATTTTCTATTGTCTCAACAGGTAAGTTGACGATACTTCATGCTGATAGCTAATAAGGGCGCCGTCTGTATTGTGTTTCTGTACTCATTCAATGTGAATGTTTGATACACAACCACCTCTCTATTTTACTTACAATTGTTTTCTTGTCTTAGGCCTCCTTAAATATTTTTCGTATTACTAATCGCCATGTAATGGAAGCTATAAGCGGCAATAGCGCGAATAGCGGCGGTGTCCTGCGACGTTTTGTGCAACTATACAATACGTCTGAGACATTTCTGTGTTGCACATGTTCTCTAGTTGAAGAAAAATTGCTAAAATATTCTACGTTAGTGAGTATATCAACAAAGAATCCCTTACGCTAAATAGAACATGGAAATTTACTGCAGTTTTACGTCATCTACGTATACACTAGGGGTCTCAAACTCAGCTTATGGTCGGCGGGCCGCAGTCGCGAAATTTAGCTCCAAGGGCCGGGACAGTGATGATGGTGGGTCGGAGAGAGTTTGAACAAAATGACGTTGCCATTTGAAAGAAAGCCTTTCCAATATCTCATATATAGGTCATTTCTGAAGGGGATTTGGAGTCAGGATTCGAGAAACATCGATACCGATGTACACAACGAGTGAAATCTGGACGCGGATTGAAATATAGTCTTTGTTCCACGATTATGTCTCAGCACATGGTGACCACATGTTCCTCACGAAAGAAATGCTTGAGACCAGTCATATGTCTGTGTAGCTCACGAACATACTTATTTAGAAATAAAAACAAATGGGACGGAGACGGTCATGTGTGCCGGCCGGGCCGCTAGCGAACGCTCTCAAACCCCGTATACATAATGCGTCCCTCCCCCTCCCCCCCCCCCCCAAAAAAAAGAGTCGCTACCAGCATTGCTGCTGCTGTACACCTGTCCGGATATATGGTATTGTGCAAACTGTCTTTTACGGACAAGGTAAAAGTCCACACCGGCCGGTATTTGCGCCGCCGTGCGAAGGTTTCTTATTGACGGTATTGTGATTATATGGCAAGCCGCTAGCTGGTCGGCAAGCTGAGCAGCGACTCCCATCAATCGCAAAAATGACAAGCAAGAACCGCTGTCAGCGAAATGTATAAAGAGTGGTCCTGTGAAGAAGCTAAAACAAGCCCCAATAAGTTGTTTTGGAAGGAGGCTAATGTACTTTGAGCAAGAAGGGCGAAACTTTTAAGATATTAACAGACATTTCATTCAAGTGAAGCAATATAGGTCAGCCCGGTTAGGAAATTTTCAAGCATACATTCTCATGTATAGGCATTTGCTGCTACATTATATGGATGTATATTAACAAATTTGAGAATGTATCGAAGTATCTTAAGATACAATTGCCAAGTATCGTATCGGATACAATTATTGCGGCAGTATCTTATATCTGTATCTCCAATACTTTTTGCCTCGGTATCTTGTATCGTATCGCGATACATTTTCAAAGTATCTTTGCCCAGCCCTGTTGGACAACTACGAAATGGTGGACACCAAGATCCCGGTACATGGGTTGGAAGGTGAATCTGCGGAAGACGACGCGTTGTAGGAAGAGGCTACGAGCGATGCCCAAGAACCAAACGCCGGAGGCGATGGAAGAGCAGAGCCGCACGGAAGTAGCGTCGCTGTCGAAGCAGAGAGCACCACAGGAAACGTGCAGTGGCTACCGGATAGCACGAGGACAGCGACGAGAACAACGACGACAAAGACCACTGGAAATATCTATCGCAACCAAGACGACCACACAAAAAGCCACGAAGGCCGTGGTCAAGAAAGGCAAGGCACCCACCACGAAGACAAAGCCAGCGGCTGCAAAGGCGGCCAAGGAAAGGCAGCAGTAAGGGCTCCAGCCAGGTTGCGGGCAATGCCACGGAAAATGCGGTATCCATGGTTAGCCCAACGACGGTGGTGGAAGGCTGAAAAGACGGAAATCGACGGCTTTCGAGGGGGGGATGTGTGGGGATCACGGATAACAACTCTCACCCATAGAGGCGGCGATTCCATGCAGGGACTAGCGCCACAGCGCAAGTGCCTCCATGTGCGCATGGTTTATAAACCAGCATGGCGAGCGGCTCCGGGGGAGTGGTCGGCGGACATTTGTCAGAAGTGCTCGTGTGCGTGGCGTGCGCCGTGCGTGGGCAGGGATAGCGGCACCGGTGCGGAAGTGGTTCGTGGAAGTGGTACTTGGAAGTTGTTTTAGAGTTTTTTGCCACGGTAACCTCGTAAAGATTTTACTAATAAATGTTTTTGCGTTTACCCGATGTCTACGAGCGCCTTCATTTTGGAGTAGACAACGAGACCCCACAATGTTGCTGAAAACTAATGGCGGTCTATTCCAATTTAACTGTGAAATATGCTGCGAAAAATCTTCAAGCATACAGTTCACGTTCATTTTTAAAGGCTCCCATTTTAATGTTATAATGTAGTGTGCCGCCTGGGATACCTGCGTAAACATTTCGGAACTGTTCTTGTGGTCAAGTATCTAGCAGCAGCTGCCTCCGTCTTCCTAATGAATACAACTGCACGACGATACCATGAATGTAAGCTTGAATTCAGATGTACTTTTCCTATACGACTTTATTATTCACACACGCAACCACCCACCCACACACAAGTATCTATCTATCTATCTATCTATCTATCTATCTATCTATCTATCTATCTATCTATCTATCTATCTATCTATCTATCTATCTATCTATCTATCTATCTATCTATCTATCTATCTATCTATCTATCTATCTATCTATCTATCTATCTATCTATGTCTAGACAGATAAAACTCGGGTACCGAATGGATCTTAGTGCCATCACATAGAATTGACAGTTTCGTAATGTCAGTCATATGTACGGTGAGGGCACAGAACACCATAAAGAAATAGTCCGCGGAAAAAAGATAAGAATTTACACGCATATGCCCGTGTATCAGAACAATGACGCCACGTATGCCTCTTGTAAAGAAGGCTTACATGTCGTGAAGGGCCCAAGGTGAACTTATAGTTTGCTTAATATGTGAAAAATCCAGCCAGTGTTTCTGATTTGTACCTGCACTGTGTTTCAATGAGGCTTTGGGGGCAATCGATGTTATTCAGTAAAAAAGAAACTAATGTCGTTGAATCTTAGCCAAGTTGCAAGACAAGGAAAAAGGAGTACAGAAATTGAGCTTAAAGACCACGAAACGAGCCGAAACGAGCAACAATGTTTGGCCGTGTTGTGGAGACGTGGTCTACACAATGTGTCCGCAGGCTAAAACAATCCCGGTCACGTACGCCGGATACCAGCTGGTGGAAACCGAAACGACCGGCAGCAGCTGTGCGAGAAGAAAAGTTTTCAAACTGCCTGAACATAAGTTTCTTGAGATGACCATTAAAAACCGTTTGTGTATTTTGAGACGGGTTTCGTTCCTGTGGTTGCGCATCGTTTTTGCAGTACACGCTATAAGCGCCAGAAAAACCTGTAAAAATTATAGTAGTCGCCGGTGTAAGAAGTGAAAAATAACAAGGCAAACAATCTACGAAGCTGTGAAACTGTCAAAAGGATGGAAGTAAGCGAGTACGAAAAGCATTTCGCCGAGAAGTAACGTGCCCGCTGTTTGCAATCAGCAAGCAGGGTGACAGTTTGGGCACGCCGGTATTCTGTACAGCATACCTGTTGTAGGCTAAAATCAGAATTTGCGACAATTATTTCGCGCCAGCATTTTTTTTTTGTTTACAGGGCCGGATTCCGTAGTAGGCTAATTTTTCCAAATCGTTCGCGTTATATTTGCATAAAACACTTCCTCTTGCTTGCTCACTCTCTCGCTACTATCTGGAGACGAAATGGGCGAATAAATTGTGATGCCCAAGTTTTTTTTTTTTCTCTAAGATGTCTAAATATTTCACTTGTAATTACCCATACAGCTGAAAGAAGTGCGTGTGTGAGATAAAGACTGTATTTGTTCAAAAAAGCTCGTATTGCAAATTGGCGACAATGACTCCATGGATTAAGCATGTGGCTTTTTTCGCCAGGCTTTTATTAGGCTTTTCATATCATACGCACTGAAAGCGGTAGCGTGAGGCTATTTATGGTACGTACAAATTTAGTAACGGCGTTAGTAGGAGCAGGAGAAGGAGGAACGAAAGGAAAGGCAGGAATGGTCAACCAGACGCGCGTCCGATTTCCTACCCTACAACGGGGATTAAGGAATGAAAAATCACAAGGATAGAAACAACTGGAGAGCATACCAGAAATCCCCTGAGTTCTGTGCTGCGTTTCACGGACTGTTGCGCTCCGTGTCCGTCGAAAAAAGATTGGTTCGTATCTTGGCAGTTTGACAGTATAAGATGCAGAACGCGGGCATATAACGTTCCACTGTAGAAAATTGGCACATCTCTCGCTTTACTACTAAGTAGTGGGGTCAGGGTGCCTACTGTAGTCTTGGAAGTGCTGGACCTAAAGCACCCAGTATCTTTCTTGCAAACTGAGAGTAGGGTCAACAGAGTTGCCCATGAACACTGAAGCATGCCTAAAAATGACCGAAGCACTATGACAATTTGTTTCTCCACTCTGCTTGTCAGCCGGAGGTTCAGTGTTCAAGCTTGCCGATGAGCAGTGTGAACCTGCATATGGTTACGACGTCAGCAACGTACGCCAAGCTGCGTCAGTTGTATCATGCCTCCCTTCGTGCACCGGTTTCTACCAGCCGCCGCCGATCCGTGTAGGCGTTAGTATTTTGCAGATGAAGTATGACGATGCATTTGTTAAGCGCAGGCTGAAAAAATTACTCCGAATGTGTATGTTGTTTTTCTTCACAATCACTTTAACCGCTGTTTGTAAAGCAGAGAGAAAGAATCTGTAAGGTGTTATTTGAGATTTGAAATTAGTAGTCAAGGTTTTCGTAGCCCTAGAAATGTGGTTTTCCCATATTACTGCTTGCGTTGAAGGCACGGTTACTGCATAATTATTAATGTGTCTAGTATCTCGAAATGACTTATAGTACAGATGCCAATGTGCGCAATGCCGTGTGAACGAAATGTTGGAATTCACTGTCTGACGAGAACATTAATTGTTCAGCGTCACGCGTACGTAACACATTAACAGGAACTGCGGTAAAGATGACATATTCATGAATAACGTTAAAGAAATGTTGTCACATCTCAGTTGGCGCTTATCTCGGAAAAAAATGAACTCGCGGTGCACCAGACATTGGTTTCCGTTGTAATCTTGTTTTCCTTCCCTTGTGCACGGAAAATTACCAGTGATGGGCACTAAAGTGCACCCGATCTCCATAGAAGACACTGCAAGCTTTGAGATCTCCTCCCAGGAAAAGGGGTCTCAAAAAAGTAAAACCAGATATGACACGCCTAATACCAGGGGTCTCAAACTCACTCAGTTAGCAGGCCGCAGACACGAAATTTTGTCTCACAAAAGCCGGGACAGTGGAGAGAGTTTGAGCAAAGTGTCACGTTACGTTCCCATTTAAATGAATGCCTTTCTCATATCCATATATGGATTAATTTCTGAAAGGGGTTTGACGTCAGGTTTCGAAAAAAAAAAAAACAAAAAAAACATACCGATGCTGATTTCCACAGTGACCAAAATCTGGACGCCGATTCGGAAATAAGGGGTTTTCGTTCCACGGCGATGTTTGAACTCATAGTGACCGCATGGGGTGCGTAAGGAAAAATAAACGCTTGAGACCAGGTCTCAGCTCTTTTGCTTATACGAACAAAGCGATTATTACTTGGAATAGGCAACAATATAATGCGAGTGCTATTAGCAAAGTCACAAAACATTATTCAGTGTGAAGCCGCGGGGCCGTGTGTACGAGACAAGGCCTTAAACTCTCACGAGCAAATTTGTCCGCGCAATACAAAAGAGGCGCTAATTCAGTAGAGCAGTTGACTGTTAATCAGCATTTGAGAGGAAAGCGGCAGGCGCTAACGATCGTCTCTTAACGCAGGATATAACGCGGCTGTGGACGACCATCATTTTCCCGTACGTGATAACTGCGGCTTTCGCCTCAGCAGAATGGTGGCGGCGGTCAACGGCATCGCATATGGCGCGTCTGAGTCATTTCGGAGCTTTTCCTTACTATGCGTGTTTACAATTTCTTTGTAAATCATGTCGAACCATTCTTTGTGCTGCGAGATATTCGCAAAGGGGCCCGCACATTATCCCCTAAGTGGTAGTGGAACTGAGTAATCTTGCTGGCGCGCTGTTCTGACGAATTCGGTAATTAACGAACCAGGAAGTAGCTTTTTTAAATGCACAACACATAACCAAAGTATGATGTTAAGTATTCCCGCATTGTGTTGACGGCTGTTTGCTGCGATTATATCGAAGCGCCTGCGAGCTGTCCGGATGCTTGCCGGTACGATGTACGACGTTTCGCTTAATGCAATGCATTGAACGACTACGGTAATGCTTAAGATAATTTAGAAGTGTTATTACAATCCGAATACTTAGTTTGAAGTCGTCATAACTCAGGCGCAAATAAAATATTCGCAATAATTCCAAGCCATGAAATGGTAAATAGATTTCTGCGGATTAGCCCTGGCTACTACCTTTACGAGTCACGCACAACTTTCACATGTAAACAAGGCAACATCGACATCCGAGCCCAAACATCGTAACGTCCTTTCCACCACACTTGCGAATAATGCCAACCTCTGCACGCTCATGCAGGCATGCGGCAACATCCTGCACTGAAGTAGGGTACATACGTGGGCTGGTTGGGTTCATGTTCACGAGACCACGTGCGCCGTGGTCTCGTGTCATTTCTTGTCCTGTCTCTTTAGCGCTGTTTTTCACTCGTAATCCTGCACTGAGCGCCTTTTTATTTGACGATTGTGGCACTTGCAAGAGTGTGCTTCCTACTTCCGGCGATCTTTGGCGTGCACGATTCTTTCCTCTCTTTTTTTGTCTCCACAAACACGCTAAAGCTCACACTAGCCCCTCTATAATCGCGGGCAACGAGGCTGCAGACGAACTCGCAAAACGAGCACACTCCGCCGAGACTTCGCTGACGGATTACGCCAGCTCGTTCGACTCGGCACGCAACAACCTTCGCCGGGAGCTGGTGCGCGAGCATCCTGACGCACGGGTCGCCTCCGGACACCCCCCTCCTCCCATCCCAGCCACTGGTTTCACTCGCCGCGAGCGCGCGCTTCTTCTTTGCCCTGAGGAACCGGTTCTGTGTGGCCCGCGGAACGCAGGCATCGTCTTCGCGGCGCCGCTGCACCGAACTGCCCCGATGCGGCCGCGATCGAAACCCTGTGCCACCTATTGTTTGACTGTCCGTCTCTCAACACTGCGCGGAAGCGGCTCGCCATGAAGTACCGCCTCGTCGGACTGCCGTGTGCGACCCTACAGGACTGCTCCATCCCACCGCCACGTACACCATCGCCGATCAGCCCTTGCGGCCCTACTAGCTTTTCTCGAGGATGCCGGCCTAGTCGAACGAATTTTCTAGCCGCTCACCACGGTGACTCGGACGCCATTCTCCTGCCCCCCCCCCCACCTCCTCACGTTCTTTTTTTTTCACTCATACCTTTCTCTTTTTCTTCTTTTACCATACTCTTTTCACTCTCACTGTCCCTTTAATCCCCAATTCCCGCTGAGTGTATCGGTTGAGGTGTCCTCACTTGAGGAGACAAGTTATCGTGCCACTCCACACCCAATTTCCATTTTCATTTCTTCTTCCTTTTAAGAATCACCTCCCCCCCCCCCTCTATAATTTATACCCTGCTTAGAACTTTTCCTTCACAGCGACTTAGTCGGGGCGCTCGCGATCTTCCTATAATTTAGCTGGATGATGCAATATCGGACATCTGATTTTCGTTTTTTTGAGCAACGTTGGGCACACGCGCGGGGTACTACTTAATACAAGAAGTGTTCAACCTCTTGGTTGCTTCCAGATAATTACAGCACATATGCTATAGATAAGAGAAAGCTCGGGTTTGCGACGGCCATCGATTAAGCAGGAATGCTCGCTTTTTAGTTAGGTTTATTGTGAACAAGGTTAGTCACTTACATCGGTTTATGACTTAGCTTAAGTGCGAGTAGCTACAGCCAAGATAGGAGAAGAATGTTTCAATGACGCATGAATTTCCCAGTCCCTGCGCAGGAGAGATCCATTTGCGCTCCACAGCACTGCCGTGTTTATGCCTGCATAAACTTATGAAGGTGGTGTTTAGTATGACTGTACAGACAAGCGAGAAATACTGTGCCGGGCTTTCGGGAGGTCAAACAAACATTTTGATGCGTGATAATTCATAGGAAGGAAGTTGGGCTCTTTTAGGAACTTCGGTGTGCATTAAAATTTGGCCAGCTGTAACTGGAATACAAGAACGTCACATAAAGCTATATTCACGACGAAATATACACGAAAACATTCCCTAATTTTCAGAAGATATTCTTCAGTTTACTTGAAACCCGACGTATTTAATGTCACACACTAACATTTGCTACTGTTCGATAACTGCTGGCAAATTTTGGCAATACCTTTCGTTAATGTTCGATAGTGCTAGCTATCTACTCGTATAAGAGCGTAATGAAATATTGAATGTGTACTCCTATTCATCTGCTCTTTCGCATTTGAAGCTACGGGAAGTATGCCATGGATTGTTTTTTATTACTTTGATAGCACACCCTTCTGTTAATAAAACTGTTGCGCGGTGGTCATCGAGAACTACTGGAAAACGTTCACTTGTAATTCCCACTAATTACAAAATTAGGAGAGTGACAAATGATCTTTGTCTGAACAGCGTATGTTCTAGCGCTTTCATCACAGGTTCACACTGGTACTGCAACTCGGCGCACGTTTTTCATATACATGACTTTGAAAGCTAGCGCATGGGCTGCTGTACAAGCCCAAATATAGGAGGTGCTGCGGAAACACCCAGTAGCTTTCCTGGGAAATCAGACATGGCTTTTCTTATCGATCGGTGGTTAGTGTTTCTGTTTTATAGCACACTGAACGTTTGGGGTACTATATGTCAGAAAAGGAAAAGAACGAAAATATGCTCGTTACTGCTAAGTAAATCTGCTCGTAGAAGAACAACGGGAAACTTAGTTGTCGCGTTGCAATTGTGCGCGAACCTACAACGAATGCGTTCGTCGGCTCCTCTGTGTAACCTCTTCGAATGCCTTACTCAGCGTCCGAGGTGAAACGCAAGGAGCGTTGCAGAAGTGTACGCGAGCGCGAGCGTTTGAAGCGTGTATCCACAAGACGGACTTCTCCGCGGAAATCTCTTCCACGGACGCGCCGGAGAAAAAAAAAACATGGCGGCACTGTCTGAAGAGAGAGCTGCCCGCTTCGAATCTTTAGCTCTTCCGTCGCGCATTGCGTGGCTGTTAGTCCCAAACTGACGATTGTGTCGGCTTTAGGTTTGTGTCCTCAAGCTTCGCCGGCAACGTATTCATGACAATTTGGTACTGTTCCGAGCGCCGTACTCGTTTTTCTGAGAGCTGTATGGCTTAGCGACTGCCTCCATTGGCAGAACATGAGCTCGGTGATCTGCGATAGCTTTCAATCTCAGAGGTCATAATATGTGCGAATGCTTGCTTGTTCCTTTTTCCTCTAGATGGCGCGAGCAGACTGAAAGTCTGTGAAAACACATTTATTGCTAGCAAAAATATTGAAGGTTTTTATGTTTCCGTCTATGGCGCAGAGTTTCTGTTAAGTTGAAGATGGAGTTCGAAAGAAAGCGACGATTAGCTGCAATGGCTGTTGCTTTATCAGAATTAGACGATGACGCGTTCTTCTTCCTGCAAAAAGACCTTGTTGGCAAAAGGAATACATCACTAACAAGCATCTGGGTATGCAACACCAACTGTACCGTGAGCTTTTGGTTAGCGACACCGAAGAATACAGGAGGCTGCTGCGAGTGTCAAGAGAGCTCTCGTGCGTGGGTTCGCGCATAGAACGACAGGACACCGTGATGCGGCTTCGTCGGCTAAATCTAGGAAACAAAACGAAAAAATCACAGCATATCCACGGAGTGAATGATGATGAGTGGCAGGGGCGTAGCCAGAAATTTTTTTTCGGGGGGGGGGGGGGTTCAACCATACTTATGTATGTCATGCGTGCGTTTGTATGTGTGCGTGCCTATATACGCAAGCAAAATGAAAAATTTCGGGGGGGGGGGTTGAACCCCCCCACCCCCCCTTGGCTACGCCCCTGTGAGTGGGCGAAGCTGCGGAGGTTCGTGAGATCGGGCGCGTTTATACTAAAGGTTCGATGAGTTATGACGACTTGCAGCTCACTTTAATTTTACATGTAGGCTGTGAATTTTCATTGTTTAGAAAACCATTGCTTTAGAAAACATCTGGCGTCGTTCGTTAAGCAACTGGCGTCTTTTCGTTTTGCTTTAGAAACATCTGGCGTTCTTTCGTTTTGCTTTTACAAACATCTGGCGTCTTTCGTTGGTTTATTTCATCAATCAACGGCGTTTTGAACAAATTTTTATTGTTTAATCACGCACAGGAGAAATCTCACCAGGCACTACCTTGGAGGTAAACAATGGCTGCTAATGGAATGAGAGACAGAAGAAGTCGGCTTTTAGCTAACACTTACACTTCTACTTCTACTAACGTTTTCTACTGGAACATGCCAATGGCTGCTAATGGGAATGAGAGACAGAAGAATTCGGCTTTTAGTTAACGCGAAACGCTGTGAATTTTTTATTGTTCAACAACGCACAGGAAAAATCTCCCACCGGCACCACCTTGGAGGTCAAAGCGTCAGACTGGTTACGCACTACGACTACTACGACTACGACCTACGAGGGACGAACGGGTGCCGCCCTAAGGAGCTTCGCCCCTAAAAATCACTCGGCAGTCGTTGCAGCATTTTCTGCATGTGTTTTCTCGAGACGTGGCACATTACTACAGCTGCATGTGCACAGTGTTACAACCGGCAATGCAAAGACCCGGCCTGCAAGGGAAGCTCATCGGCGTACCTGCTATACGCGGTCCGCGTCCCACAAGAGCCTCCTAGTGCGTTGCAAGGAACGCGCATCGGCGCGCCTGGTATACGCGGTCCGCGTCCAAGAATATATAAAAGAAGCGTGTCGGGAGTGCGCTAGGCCCTCTTTCTGGCCTTCGCTGGCCCTCTCGTTTCTTGTGTGTTCTTGTAATGTAAAGGCGCGTCTCTACGCTTTTCTGTAACGACTCTTGTAAATATGTAAATAAAACGCGTCTTTTATGCGCACGTGCGAAGCCTCGCAAGAGTCCTCCTTCGCCTTAGCCTGGGTGTCAGCCTCACCCCTCCTCGGTCACATCAACAGTAGGGTGAGGCGAGGGAAAAATGCGACAAAAATTTGAAATAGAGAATTCCCCGAGCCTGCCAGCCAGCCACTGGAGGGCTTGCCGAATACGTTATCACAAGGACAACAGAAAGTCTTCATTGAATCACTTGCCTAACTGCAGTCTTGCGCTGCAACTGTCATACCTGCTCATTTGCACAATATGTTCTCCTTTCAGCTTGTTGCACTGAATATACCAGCTTCCACGTATTGTTCCGCTAGTTATAAGGATCAGCGTTACAGCCGAAGAACGTTCAATAGACCAGACCGGGGAAAAGGGCCGCGGTAATACGCTGGCTCTCAACAATGGCGCAAGAGATGTCGAGTATCCGGAAGCTCGTTAGGCAACCACATGGAGAGAAGGTTGGAATAGATTAGAAGGAAGGAAGAAGCTTGAACGAAGAACGGGAAATCGCTGTACAGACATCTCTTCCCCAAACAGCCTGTGGCTGATGCTTCGGGTCGTTATATTGAGCACAGCTTTACCCAGACGAGCTCGCGGGCAAACGCGTGGCCTTCAGCAGTCGGCTTAATTAGCGAAGCAGCGGCTCGGAGGAAGAGGCGGCCCTTTGGCAATCCGGATGCAGAGTGTTGCATGGCACCCTCCTCGCATTTGAAGTACGCTCGCATATGCGTTTCAGGGATCGCAAAGCAGTTGTGCGTGCGCGCGAGTTTGTGTGTGTGTGTGTGTGTGTGTGTGTGTGTGTGTGTGGTGTGTGTGTGTGTGGTGTGTGTGTGTGTGGGTGTGTGTGTGTGTGTGTGTGTGTGTGTGTGTGTGTGTGTGTGTGTGTGTGTGTGTGTTTGTGGCCAGGCTTCTATTGAAACAGGAACCGCTTCGGTGGAATATTTATTCGTTCAGTATGGGCGGTCGCAGGTATGATAGTTGTTGCTCGTTAGAGACGCATGGAAGAAAACGGTAGCTTTTTGTGTCTGCGAGCTACTCCACATTAAAGGAAACGTTTGATGCGGCACAACTGCATGCATGTTCCGGGACTGTCTATTTTTAACTGAGATGGAGTTCCTTAAAGGCGAACACGTAATGCTTCATGTACGTGTCGACTTCACGTACGTGATACAATCATGCGTTGTGTCATTAGCAGTGCAATATAATTCTTGTCGAAGGTTTCATCATCATCAGCCTGTCTACGCCCACTGCAGGGCAAAGGCCTCTCCCATGTTCCGCCAATCAACCCGGTTCTGTGCTTTCTGTTGCCACGTTTATACCTACAAACTTCTTAATCTCATCTACCCACCTAATTTTCTGTCTCCACCTCACGCATCTACCATCTCTTGGAATCCAGTCAGTCACCCTTAATGACCACCGGTTATCCTGCCGACGTGCTACGTGCCCGGCCCATATCCATTTCTTCTTCTTGATTTCAACTATGATATCCTTAACCCCCCGTTTGTTCCCTGACCCACTCCGCTCTCTTCCTGTCTCTTAAGGTTACACCTATCATTTTCCTTTCCATCGCTCGCTGCGTCGTCCTCAATTTAAGTTGAACCCTCTTTGTCAGTCTCCAGGTTTCTGCGCCGTAGGTAAGTACCGGTAAGATGCAGCTGTTATATACCTTCCTCCTTGAGAGATAGTGGTAGACTACCATTCATGATTTGATAATGCTTGCCGAATGAGCCCCATCCCATCCTTATTCTTCTAGTTATTTCACTCTCATGGTTCGGCTCCGCGGTTACTACCTGTCCTAAGTGGACGTACTCCTTTACAACTTCCAGCGTCTCGCCACCTATCGCGAAGCGCTGTTCTCTGCCAAGATTGTTCCACATTACTTTAGTTTTATGCATATTAATTTTCAGGCCTACTCTTCTACTTTCCGTATCCAGTTCAGTAATCATGAGCTGTAATTCGTCTCCCGCGTTACTCATCAATGCAATGTCATCAGCGAAGCGCAGGTTACTGAGATACTCTCCATTAACTCTTATCCCTAATTCTTCCCAATCTAGGGCCCTGAAAACCTCCTGTAAACACGCGGTGAATAGCATTGGAGAGATCGTGTCTCCCTGTCGTACGCCCTTCTTTATTGGGATTCTGTCTCTTTCTTTATGAAGGACTATAGTGGCTGTGGATGCGCTGTAGATTTCTTCCATTATGTTTATATAGGCTTTGTCGATGCCCTGATTCCGCAGTGCTTGCATGACTGCTGATGTCTCCACGCATTTCTCCGCGCATTTCTCTATCACCTGATTGATAGTATGAATATGGTCTATTGTTGAGAAGCCTGTACGAAAATCCTGCCTGGTCCCTTGGTTGATTAAACTCTAATGTCGTATTAATTCTGTTAGCAATTACTTTGTGAATAGCTTGTAGACAACGGACAGTAAGCTGATGGGCCTGTAATTTTTCAGGTCCTTGACGTCCCCTTTCTTATGGATCAAGATGATGTTGGCATTCTTCCAAGATTCTGGTATCCTCCCTGTCGAGAGACACTTCGTATACAGGGTGGCCAGTTCTCTACCATAATCTCTCCACCGTCTTTCAACAGGTCTGATGTTACCTGATCCTCACCAGCGGCTTTGCCTCTTTGCATTCCCTTTAGGGCTTTCTTTACTTCTCCTGTTAATACTGGTGGGATGTCAGATACCTCTGGGATATTACTGCTTCTTACGTATCATCCTGACTGTCTCGGCTGCTGTACAGATCTCTGTAGAACTCTTCCGCTATCTCAACTATTCTATCCATATTGGTTGTGACCTTGCCATCCTTGTCCCTTAACGCGTACATCTGATTTTTGCCTATGCACAGTTTTGTCTTCGTAGCTTTGAGGCTTCTTCCGTTCTTTAGAGCATGCTCAATTCTCTCCATATTATACTTTCTTATGTCGACTACTTTACGCCTATTGATCAACTTCGAAAGCTCCGCCAGCTCTATTTTGTCTGTTGCATTTGAGGCTTTCATAGCTTGACGTTCCTTAATGAGGTTTTTCGTCTCTTGGGATAGCTTACCAGTGTCCTGTCTAACGACTGTACCCCCGACTTCGACTGCACACTCCTTAATGATACTAGTCAGATTATCATTCATTGCGTCAACGCTAAGGTCGGTTTCCTCGGTTAAAGCCGCGTACCTATTCTGAAGTGAAACTCTGAATTCCTGTACTTTCCCTCGCAGTGCTAGTTCATTAAGGTTTACTTAAGGTCAAAGGTTTACTGCACATTAAATGCGAAGCATTTCCTAGTAAAATCAATGCAGTTTCACCGTATCTATCTATCTATCTATCTATCTATCTATCTATCTATCTATCTATCTATCTATCTATCTATCTATCTATCTATCTATCTATCTATCTATCTATCTATCTATCTATCTATCTATCTATCTATCTATCTATCTATCTATCTATCTATCTATCTATCTATCTATCTATCTAATGTAGCCACCTATGTGTCGGCGCTCTTGTGGCGCCTCCCTAACTTGGTAAATAGCAAAACTGGCATAGGATAACATAAACGTATAACGAACACGATTCGCAGGTCATGGTACGAATAATGCGAGTTCTGTGTCGCGTAGGTCATGAAACTCTTTCCACTAGTGGCGTTTGACATATACCCGCATACCGCTGCCCGTGGTATTCGGTTATGCGCTACAGGTTATTGTCGCTCCATATAAACCCACGCTCAGGGGCGGCGCCAGTGGGGGGTTTGGGGGGGCTCCAGCCCCCCCAAAATTTCCGCCTGCCCCCCCTTTGCCCCCCCAAGAGCAAGCATAGTCAAATACAATGTATATGTTCCCAGCCTCTCAGCCCCCCCCTGAAGGAACCCACTTGTCGTGGGTGCCCCCCCAGTAAAAAAATCCTGGCGCCGCCCCTGCCCACGCTTTCGGAATCTTAACTCATATATACCCAGTGTCCTACATATGGGATGCTTCTTTGATGCAACTGTAACATCGCTACTTCTTTAGCTGATGACTAGCGCCACTTACAGCACATGAAGCAGCCCTCATTCTCAACGTCTGAAAGCCTAGACATTCCTTGCTCTGCATGCTGCCACGTGCCGACCGCTTCTCAGGGCAAACGCGTGCTTTGTGTGAAAGACGTCAGGAGAGGAAGAAGTGCAATGTCGGTGTTCACGTGAAATGTTTCAAGGCTTACCAACCCCCATATAGCACCCTTAATGCCCAGTGTCCTATAGGCGATGCGCAAAGCGCCGACGACGCCATCTGCCGCCCACGGCTCGAAAGCGCTGACGGGTACCGGCGAGCAGTGTTCCCGGTGCCTACGTACGGCTCACAAAGGAGGAGGCTCGAGAGGATCCACTGAGAGGATCCCATGGCACGTCGGTAACGTGATAACGCATACGCTGAGTGGCGGAACAGCGGCGCTTCTGCAGCTCGACCGCGCTCTCCCGCTCCCTGAAAAACAAAAAAGAACATAAGAAACATTTCAATTCGCTTAAGAAAGGTCGAAATAATAAGAGAACGCCTGCTTTCACTTATAGACAACGAAATATATTTTTTTTCAGCGAAATTACAAGGGGTCGACTGACATGCACCGACGTTCTTATCTGAAACACACCCAGCAAATACGTAGCCAAGCTGCTATGACAAGCTAGGTGACCACCAGCTCCGCAGTGACTCAGTCCCGTGCCACTAGCGCAAGCTGCCGAGATATTTTTCAGAAGTTTATCGTGCTGGTTTCAAAGTTTTACCAACGCTGACCCTTCGCGTGGCCGCACCCGTGAAATCCATACGCCGGTGCGACAGCGCTCCCTCAAATCTACTATATAAACACATGGCACGTAAACGAAGCTACTGTGTCGAGAAAAAAACGATGGTTCACGCGTCAACGCATGCAGGCATTAGTGGTCGGGGACGTTATAAAAAAGCGGTGTACTTACGATGAGCTCCACTTCGTAGGGAAGCTTGTTGACGCTTGTCTGTGGCAAAGACTTGGCGCGTATGGTGATATTGTCGTCAAACACAGCTGTTGGACGACAATGGTGACACTCTTACCTGTTGCATGTGATCATAACGTAGTAGTAATAATAATAATAATAATAATAATAACAATAGTAATAATAATAATAATAATAATAATAATATAATAATAATAATAATAATAATAATAATAATATAATAATAAATAATAATAATAATGATGATGATGATGATGATGATGATGATGTGGTGATGATGAGGATGATAAAACACCTCCATGCGCAAGAAAATAAAAAATTGGGGGGGCGCTCAAGCTTTGCCTTTAAGTGTTGAACGCGATAGCGATATCCGGCCCCACCCTCATCGTACTCTATTTTGCTTGTCGTTATGTTCAGTCGCGCGGTCTCACACACGCACACACACTCGACATACCTATAGTAAAGGGTAAAGGTTTCCGCCCTCTTCAACAGCCCTTTTATGACAACAGTGTACGCCCTACGTGTGTGTAAGAGAATTCGCGCACTAATGTATGCCCTTTGTAATGGGTGGCATGCTTTAAACCAGCAGCAATTACGCGCTTGATACTTCTTTCGAAGTTGCGATGCACCCACTACGTGTTCGTAAAGAACACGCGCAGTAATGTGTTCGCCTTTTGTAATGGGTGGCTGGCTTTTAGCCACCAACTCGTTATGCAGTTCACATGGTGTGACGCCCGATGGCAATAGACGCTTGTACCCCGTTTACTGCGATATGACGCCTCGTACAGTGACCGCCTGTACGCAGGACGCGTGTGTTCGTGAAGCATTAAAGTTAATTTCAGTGCATTTCCAAGGAATAGAATGGTCCTGTGGTAGAACAACTGCTTGCCACGAAAGCGGCCTGGGTTCTATTCTCTCTGGAACCTAATGTTTTTTATTATCTATTTATTTTCATCATTCTAGATTTTTCGGTCACGGACAAGATGATGATTTTTCGCTCACAACCAACGACGCCGAGACCGACGCCGTGCCGACACCAGAACTTCTGCGGACGAGCTCTTTAACGCTATCGCGTTAAAAGGCACGGTCACGTCTCATACAACCCATCCTGGGTGACTCGGCCTGGCAGAATCGGTTGCAGCGATGTAATTACGTAGCGTCATACTAACAATGCATTTCTCTAACATGCCTGCCCTCTTATTCTCTAGGCTGCTCAGTCTACCTTGCTATCATGTTTGGAAAAGCGGCGTTGGTTTTGTCTTGACGTCTCTCTTGTGTCCGTGTTTGCACGCCCACACTTTTATCATGAATACGTACCAACTAGCTGAGCTCTCTGTTATTCTCCGCATTTCGATGCCACTAAATCGAGAAGTGATGGGCGGAAGCTTTTATACTAGGTAAATACTTTGCTTGGATGACCGATGGTTTGAAGAAAGCGGTGGGGCGCTTTACTATTAAGACGAAAGGAGAATCGGGCGCGTCAATATTGATGTTTTAACTCGGTGTTTTTGGATACACATGCTTACACTTCCGAATGATTGGGCGCATGTAAAGTGGTACCACCCCATCACCTCCCCCCTCCCCCCAAAAAATAATAAAATAAAGAAAGCAAAAGACAAAGAGAAGGCTGCTCCAAGGCAGTGTTACTTGTACGGCGACGCGCGTAATTTGGGCCAGCAGAGCGGAAGCTAACTTGGTAAGCAGTAAAAACAGTTGCGGAATTAGAACAGGATACGTACTTTTATTGTACCTGTATCATTTTGTGCAGTGGAAAGCTTACCCCTCACAGTATCCACTAGCTCCTCGAGTGTAACGGGGAAAACGGCGCAAATATTTTTTTACGACGCTAGCACCTGGTGACATCTGGTGCTATAAAGCTATAGCGGAGAGGTTGACGTCTCAAGACACCCCGAAACCTGCAACGAAAGATACAAAAAAAGCTTATTGAAAAGTAGTAACGGTTCAAGTTAATGTTTGTATAGGATGTACAGGTCAATTTCGATTAACATGAGTTAAGGGAAGGTTTAGTTAGCCCTAATGATACATAAATAAAGCACCATTAAAAAGGCTACTTATACCCTTGAAACACAGAGGAGTATCAATATATCTGCCGTGAGGTAACATAGGAAACTGACGTTTCGTGGGTGCGTAGTATCTAAGTGTTGTGCTCGGAGACACCACCACGTGGTATACCTAATAAGGATTATTTAAGCACCTCATTAGTCAGTTGAATGCTTACAGCTTCGATGCAAATAGAGCTAGAAATACGAAGTTCGGGGTGTATCTGCAAGTACAACAGTAACCTCTTTAGCGGCGGTGTGTACAACTGTACACATCAACTTGAGAGGCGCTTCACGGGCCATGTGTTTCTTCAAATGACATGAAACGCAGTGTGCGCATTCGTGCAGGCTTGGTGAGTGATAACTAGCTGCCATTTAACATCGCTGTGCTGTGTACTGCTCCAGAGGATCACTGTGCTGGAGACACTACCATGTTCGACGATCGTTCGACGTGCAGCGCTCCAGAACCAACGTCAAGACTTACTTTAAAGTGCGAAGCACTTTAGGGGCCCGGCGTTTCGTATAATTTCATAGCTTGGCGTGACGAAGGCAAAACCACGAGTAGCATAGCCATCTGTAGCATACTGAGCGCGTGCTGGCGCCAAGGAGAGGTTTTTTTTTATTATTGTAATAGAAAATAAATGAAGGAGTTGTTGTCACCATTGCTTGGTGACGGCTACCCCTTTCCACATAGCCTCTTTAAGGAGGGATCTTCCCTTTGTTCGTCGAGCGCCTTAATGATGATAAGTGAGCTCGCGCTCCCGCCAAGAAGTCTTCCCCTTGTGCTTCGAGCGCGTTGATGATGATAAGTGCGGAACACTTTAGAGGCCCGGTATGTCGTAGGCTGTCGTATGCTGTCGTCGCTTGGCGTAACGCAGGCCAACCTCGTATAAAAATTTAAAAAAATGAGGAAGCAAGCGAGGAATGGAAAGAGAGAAAGGTAGGGAAAAAAATAGGGAGAAAAATAGAAAGTGCACGAAAGAGAAAGAAAATATAAAGAGAGAGGAAGCAATAAATAGGAATAAAGAGAGAAAAGAAATACAGGAAAGAACGGGAAAGTGAAAAAGAAAGAAAGAGAGGAACAAAGAAGGAAAAAAGCGAAGGGAAACAAATATTAATAGCAATAATATCTGGGGTTAACGTCCCAAAACCACAATGTGATTACGAGAGACGCCGTAGTCGAGTGCTCCAGAAATTTCGACCAACTGGGGTTCTTTAACGTGCACCTAAAGCTAAGCACACTGACCTCAGGCATTTTCGTCTCCATCGAAAATGCAGGCGCCGCGGCCTGGATTTCGATCCCGCGACCTTCGGGTCAGCCGCCCGAGCGCCATAGCCCACTACACCACCGTGGAGGGGAAGAGAAACAAAGAAGGCCGCCCAGTCCGCACTTCCATCAGGCCTTCGCACCCCTAGCGCGAAGCTGCCTTAATTTTTTTTCTTTCCTGAAAACGAATAGATGAAAAAAAAAACGGCGCTGTGTATTCTTGACCTTATACTTGATTCTTCTCTTGCAAGGATGAAAGCTTAACTGGTTTCCTGAATAATTACATATTTAATTACAGCTCATCAACATTGTTGACTGAAACACAGAAAACAGCACAGTCTTCATTTTCTTGTTGGAATGTAATACTGAGTGCCTTGAATCATGCCATGCGTTTTTGAGGCATTTTCAGACAGTGCATCATAATACGCACCTGAAGGGAAGTGGCTACAGCAATGTATACTCTGCACTCGGTCTCAATTCAGCGTAAGGTAAACGTGACGTAACTCGCTGCGCCCGTGCGTAACGTGAACCTCTCCGGTCGCTATTGTAGCGATGCAGCGTATAAGCGCAGAGGGGCATCGTATTTTTCACAAGTCTTTATATTAATTTAGTCCCGTGGTATTTTTTCTCGTTTAGGCACTCATAAAAAGATGTCGACGACAGTAATGATGAAAAAGGCATTTTGTAAGACACATAAATAACAATAGCTGGCACGGCGTCTGACGGCACAGCGCAACGGTTGCCAGGCAATGTCACATCGTCCACTACAGAGAAAAACGACGCATTATTTCAACATTCTCTCTCAACAACGAGAAGGTTTAACGTTCTGACACTTTCTTCAGCAGAGCTCTTCACACGAGACGCGGCAGCACAAACTGTCCGTTGATAAAGAATCGATATGTCCCGGAGAAGGAAGACAAAACGAAACAATTGATTTTGTAAATTGACATAATAATTCATGGAATTTAGATGGCCGTGTGCTGCAGAGTGAGGAAGCAAATTATATGAAGCACACCTTAAAGCAATAGCCGACGTCTATTACAGTCTGTAAGCTATGAAACGTTTGACTTCTACCGAGAGGAAAACAACACGCCAAGTGTAACCAGTCATTCGCTTCAGTTTTTTTCGGATAATGTACTGTGTCTAATTGAAAATAAATGCCGAATGTAAAATAATATCAGAATTATTGGATGGTCGAGTATTTAAAGTATGTACCAAACACAGTAGCAGGTTAAACGCGATCAGCACTCCGACTTACTACAGATTGAGAAAAAGCCTAAACAAGTGCAAATTCCGAGTTTGGCCATTTTGGCATTACAAGAAAGCTTTCAGGTGCTCTCAATGTTTGTACAGCTTTCCCGGCCAGTTTACAAAAAACTCCTACACTGCTCTAGGGGCTTATACCTCGCCTAAGAGGACACGGACTTTATGGCTTGCGACTACAGTCGACTATCATCGATCAATTTGGGGCTGTGACAATTCCCCGTTGCAGTAGTTCAATCGCCAGAAAACGCGTTTCTTCCGCCTTTTTTGTAGGGGCAATGAAATTTGCTTATTGCTTCTATTGTTTTGTACGTCTTCCTTTCCACGCTTCGGCAGCTATTCCCAAACTTGAAAATAAAAGACGCACGCCGGCATTGCACTTATCCAGAGTGAAGTTGTTTGGCTTTCTGCCGCTTCGATAGCTTTTTTATTGGCCATCGGGCGCGAACACTAAAAAGCTCTCGAACTTTTGTGACGATTCACTTTATGGCTTTATAACATTGCTCGCTCTTTAATATGCAACCTACATGAGCTCAGCATTATTTTATTTGTAGGTACTTCGACTAACAGTGACCCATTAATTGCATATTGTGTGTTTGAAGAAAATGCAGTCACCGACTATGCAATTTGGACGCCAACTTTACCCGGTAAGATTTTGAGCGTGAATAAGAGACGCAAGAGTCTTAAATGCCTTCCGCTCTTTTTGTTTGTTCAATAATGGTTTCCGAAAGCTTCAGTGAATTCATGGCGTGTTCCACATGCAAGGACGCGTTATCATCGGGCAAGGTGCCCGTGATGAACGGAACTTTATTTCCACTCATGAAGGAAGGAGGAAACAGAAAAAGGAGAAGGCAGGGAGGTTAACCAGAAACACTTCCGGTTGGCTACCCTACACTGGGGGATAGGGGAAGGGGAATAGAAAGACGAGAAATAGAGAGGAGGAAGAGAGAGAAGAGATGCAGTGCATTCACTAGATCGTGGGGGATTGCACCACAAGTCAGAGGCGTTCGCACAAGCCCGTCGTTCTCAAAAAACACAAGAGTGCTTTCACTGCCTTGTGGAGCATCGAGAGATGTGGACGGTGCTGTAGTAGCACCTGCACAGAAATTGGCCAATCATCCAGTCGCCGCAGTGCGTTGGACAGTACTTGTCTCTCCGAGGCAAAACGAGGGCAGTGGCACAGCAAGGGTTCGATGTTTTCTTCGGCGCCGTAGACATCACATGCCGCGCTGTCAGTCATTCCGATTAGCGTTGTATATGCCTTCGCAAAAGCAACTCCCAACCAAAGGCGATAGAGAAGCGAAGCTTCGCGTCGATGAAGGCATGATGGAGGTTGGAGTTGCAGTGAAGGGTTCAGTTGATGTAGTCTGGTATGTCTTATGCTTGGTGCGCTCCACTCCCGTCAGTGTGAGACTGCGGGCCAGTTGTCGATTTGCCTTGCAGCGCCTGTCCTTGAAAGCGGAATTGGGGCGATGTTTGCTTCCTGATGTGATGCGCGAGCAGCGTGATCGGCGGAATCATTTCCACTGATGCCGCAGTGGCCAGGTAACCACTGGAAGTCAATATCGTGGCCTTTTTGAACTACGTGGTGGTGAAGTTTCACGGTTTCATATGTCAACTGTTCGTGGCATCCTCGTCGGAGAACTGACCGCAGGCACTGTAACGCCGGTTTTGAGTCAGAAAACACAGCCCATTTACTTGGGCTTTCAATATCAATAAATTCTAGTGCGCTGCGCAGAGCCGCGAATTCTGCCGCCGTAGACGTCGTCGCATGTGAAGTTTTAATACGCAGAGTTATCCCTTGTGATGGTATAACCACCGCACCACCAGAACTGGGTGATGTAGTCGAGCCATCCGTATAGATGTGGACGTGGTTACTGTAGTTTTCGTACAGAAGGAGTGGGCTCAATTGTTTCAGGGCATGTGTCGGTAGGTCTGACTTCTTCCGCACTCCCGGAACCGTTAAGTGAACTTGTGGGCGGCTCAAGCACCACGGAGGGAACACTGGTTTTGACGCAGGTGCGTACCCCGCAGTAAATGATGAGCGATGTTTGCCGACAGTGGCACTATATGTCGTGCGGGGCCTTTCAGCAGCGAGGCTTGCCAGATGGTGGGAAGGGGTCCTGGCATAATGCCTGAGGTACATACGCATTGTCTCGGTGATAATGTGTGTCGTGATTGAGCAGTCTTGCGCGATGGCAATGGTTTTCAGCGTTAACGCGCTGCGGGGTAACCCAAGGCATATCTTAAGAGCTTGGCTTGAATGCTCTGAATCGTGCGCAGGTTAGTCTTGCCGGTGTTCGATATTGCAGGTAAGCTGTACCGTAGGAATCCAATAAACAGAACCCTGTACAGTTGTAGCATAGATGGTATCGGCACTCCCCATTTCTTTCCTGCAAGGAGTCTGAACATGTGACATATAGCAGTCAGCCGCTTCTTCACGTAGTTCACGTGTCGAGTCCAAGACAGGTTTCTGTCAATTATCACTCCCAAGAACCTGCGGCTTCTGCTGAATGATATAAGGTCTCCGTTAATTGATATACCATAGACAGACATTGGCTTCCTTGTGAATGCTACCACTGCACATTTCGCGCAAGACACTTCGAGGCCTTGTTTACGAAGGTAGTAGGACGTCATTGTGGCTGCCTTCTGAAGGCGGCGCGAAAGCAGAAGCCGTGTCACACCTAAGTCCAAATGCAGATGTCGTCAGCGTAGATGGAAAGCTTTACGGTGCTTGGTAAGCTTTCGACCAGTCCAATGAGGGTTATATTGAAAAGCGTAGGGCTCAGAACTCCTCCTTGAGGGACTCCTCGGCTACTGTAATACTCAGTTGTCGGGCCATTCTCCGTGGCCACGTAGAACGACCTTCTCTGCAAGCAGCTGCACACCCAGATATATATCTTGCCACCAAGACATACTGTTTCAAGTGCACTCAGGATGGCTTCATGGGAGACATTATCGTAAGCCCCCTTGACGTCTAGAAACAGAGCAGCACACAGTCTCTTACAGGCCTTATGGTGTTCGACATATGTCACCAGATCAACAACGTTGTCTGTTGCCGATCGGCCGCGCCTGAATCGGCCATGGCATCTGGATAGATTTCATAGTGCTCCAAGTACCATTGCAGTCGTGTTAGAATCATTCTTTCCATTGTTTTTTCCACGCAACTGGCAAGCGCGATAGGACGGTATGAGGAAATGTCGAGAGGCGACTTGCCAGCTTTGAGAAGCGGAATGAGGCGATTTGACTTCCATGCTTGGGGAACACACCAGTCTGTCAGGAGTCGTTGTATAGGTGCAGCAGTGCCTTCCGAGCTTCGTCTCCAAGGTTACAAAGAACACGATATGTGATGCCGTCAGGTCCTGGCGCCGAAGAACGTCTGCACAATGCCAGTGCAGCTTCTAGCTCATCTATAGAAAACGGGCACTCCATGCGGTGATCACGTGAGAGAAAGGGGGGGTCGAGCTCCACCGTCCCTTGTATCTGTGAAATTTAAGTCGCCGGCAATCCTTCTAAAGATGGATTCTGCGACATCAATCTCGTTACACTGCAAGTGAAGTGCCAGAGATTTAAATGGGTGTCGCTGACCAAAGGTTGTGCGAAGACCACGGACAGTTCTCCATATAAGCGATAAAGGTTTTCGCGGATCCAACGACTCGCAGAAGGATGCCCATCGTCGCGAAGCCAGTTTATCCATGTGAGGCTGTATTTTCTTCTGAGTGCGTCTAGCCAGTCTCAAATCATCCTTGCACTTTGTGCGTCTATATCTTCGTTCCGCGCGACGGCGCATTGCACGAAGCTTCTCAAGTTCGATGTCAAAATCGGTGCGTTGTGTAACTCGTGTAACTCGTCAAAAGCGAATGCGTGGTGTTCTGCAGGGCATCCTTTATCGCGGCCTCTAGGTTATAGGATGAGCCGTCACTACAACAGTCTTCCATTATCATCTTGAATTTCGGCCAATCGGCGCATTGGAGGGCTCTGGAGGACTTGGAGCTGGTAAAACCTTCTATCCTCAGATAAGTTGGAATGTGAATCACTACCCCGCGTTTCCAAATCTGAAAACCAGTGCACTTTTCTCGTGAACGAGTGTGAAACAAGAGTAAGGTCCAGGCAGCTGCTGTAGGCTGATCCACGTAGGTAGGTGGGGCTTCCATCATTTGAAACGCAGAGTTCGTGTTCCGAGGCAAAGGACACCAACTTTCTTCCTCTAGAGTTGACCTTGAAGCTTCCCCATAGGAAATGGTGGGCATTAATTCACCAGTGATCACGCACGGGTGTGGAGTCGATGTCAAAATAACGCGTAAGCGCTCGCAATCTAGGCGGCTTGATGGGGATACGTAAGCTCCGAGAATTGTGACAGTGACCTTATTCTTCTTCACATTAAGGCAAACATATTGATTCTCTTTGTCAGGCGGGACAGGGTGATGAATATAAGTCAGGTCACGGCGGATGAACACAACAACCTTGCTGCACTCTCCGTGGGTGGAGGACAGAGAAAGCATCATAGCCTGACAATCTGACGGAAAGCAGACAGATTGGGCCGCATATCACAATGATGGGGAATTGGTTCGTAAATAACAACTGTCTAAAGTTCGGACACGCGCGACTAAGACCTCTGGCGTTCCACTGAAAGAGAGATGCATTCTTGACTTCATCTCGAAACGATGGTACCTCGCGGGCCGTGGTTTTAGGCCTAAAGCTGCAAGCACCGGACTCTGTGTGTCCAGCACCTGCAGTGCGCTCTGCGCAGACGGGGTCTTCATGTTGCTCAGAAGAACGCGGATGGCGCCATCAGCGACTGCAGCTAGGTTACGACCCGTCGATCTTCAGTCATCGCATCATTGGTTCGTGAGGTCTTTGAGGGCGGGTGGGATTCGAATGTGACCGCCGTAGCAGGTTGAGCTTCTGGAAGCGAGGGCCACTCTGCGGAAGGTGCGACCGCTGTCCCTGCGTTTGATTTCGCAGTGTCCCGTCTTCGAGGAGTTCAGTTTTTGTAAAGCAGCCGCTTTGATGGAGGATGACGTCTCGCTATCGGCAGAGCAGTTCTTTTCGTGATGTTCTTCGGTGTGGACGCCGTCGTCGCCGAAGTGTAGCGGCCGCCTCTCCGTGGCGTTGAATTGTCCCGCACTATACGCTTGAGTACTGCGTGCTCGTTCCTCAAGCGCGGGCAATCTTTGGATGAGGCTTCAAGAGCGCCATGGCAGTTGGGACACCTTAACACAGTTGCACCGCAGGCGTCTTTTGAATGAGATTCAGCGCACCGCGGGCACACAACATTGTTCCCACAGACACTTTTGACGTGTCCTATCTTGAAGCACTTGTAGTATTGCAGTGGCTTCGGCACGTATGGACGAACTGAGTGGCGAACGTGCCAACATTGCGTGTGAGGGAGGCTGTCTCTCTCAAACACAAGCCTCAAGCACGTGAGTTGCCAAGTCTTGTGATGCGCGTGATGAGAGTGCCTTCTGTAGTTGGCTTTATTAATATTGGCAGGTCATCAGGTGGGATGGAAAGATCGACGTCATAAAGGAACACCAACAGTGCCGTTACATCCTGTAGAGATCATTGATCGAACTTTCACTTTGTCGATTACTGTTATGTTCCGCAGGCTTTGCAGCGCACTACGGTGCAGAACGTCTACGGCAAGGACATTCTTCCGTGCATTTATCCTCACGTCTTTGATCTCATTCGGGCGCGGTTTCCTCGAAGAAGCACAGAGAGAAACTTGCCTGTTGAGAAGTCGTAAGTGGACGTAGGGTCTTCGGGCATGGAAACAGCATGGTGTGCGGCCAGCGTTGTGCTGCAGTCTTCACGGTAGAAACACTTGCCGACGATGTCGTCCGCAGGAGTCTTCTTTTTGCAGTTCGACTCATGAAGACCTTGAGTCATCGCGCTGACTCGAAGCCTCCGAGTACAAATCGGTTGCCTCGCTGTCCGTGTCGCTTGACGCGTTTCCACGTTTCCTGGACGTGGCCCGACGTGACGGTTTGCGCGCCAGGCAGATCCTCAGGTGTGTCTGAAGCATTGCCGCAAGGATGGTAGCGGCAGCTCCAGGATTTGCAGGGGAAACAATTGAGGAAAACTGAGACAAGGGTACAAGCGTTCTGTGAAAGAAAACACTTCGTCCGTCCACCCATGATCACCTTCGCATCCCCAACATGGTTCCCCTGTTAGTGGGAGATTGTGAAATTTTTTCACCTATTTGCACTTTGTTCTTTTTCAGGGATCGTAAAAGAAACATGTCTGCTTACAAAGGCCGCCATCGGCCCTGCGAACGGTAATGTCCCTTGATAGGATATGAAACACAACGCTTGAGACGGGGCGGCGGGGGGTTTGTTTTATTATTACTTTGAAGTAATGATAGTTATAATCGCTTTGTGGTTGTTGTGGCAGCCCGTGAATGTTTCCGCGACCATTTCTGCATGACTAATGTGTTCCGTTCGTCGAGCATTGCATTCACGCTGTTCTTCTGGTGTCTTCATTTCCGTGGTATACTATAGGCAGTTTTAGAATGAACTGAATGAGTTGCTTGACGGGGCGCCTTTTATATATGAACGCGGGAAACACAAGAAGGCACGTTTTGACGTCATTCGAAGCCCTCGTGTCAGGCAATGCAACTACAACCTAATCTTTGCCGTAACGCAAGGGAGGGTGTGCGAGGCGCTTTATCCATCATACCATTTTGATGCTCTTTAAGATGCGAAGCAGCTTTTGCTCGGGGCTGTGTCCGGCGGCGGTAGGTGGCGACCGCGATCCAATGCGCATTGCGCCTACCTTCTCTCCCACTCTCCTCCTTTACGCAGGTGTTCGGTCGCCTTCTCTCCCTCTCCTCCCCCGCGCTGCAGCCGCGGCGCCAGTCTCTCCTCCCAAGTGATGCAGCCGCGCCGCAGCCCAAATACAGCCTGTAACCACACTCTCCTCTCCCTCCCTCATTTCGTGTGCATATAAGCGCGTGCGCTCGGGCGGCTTCCGTCATTCTCACTTTTCTGCCGTTCAGATGAGTTGCAACGTCAACGTCGGCGCCACTCGTTCACTCGGCGCTAACGGAAAGCAACGCACACACGCAACGTAATGATAACACAACACTAAATACAAACCTCACACACTAGCAGAAACGCCGAGTGAACGTAACGGAAACTTGGTGTGCGCCCCCAATGCCGCTTCGCATCCCTTCATGGTTCCCTTGAGTGGGAGATGGTGTAATTTTTTGTGTGGTTTTCTTTATTGAAACGAATACTGAGCTCTATGCTGTATGCCGGATTGCAAAGAAAGATATGCTGTTTGCCTTCAATTGTTAAAGGGCTCCAAAACCACCCAGAGGTCGAAATTTTGTTGTGGCGTTGCAGTTATGCACGAGTATACAGCGAAAGTGTTCGTTGGCTCGTCTGTCCACCTATCCGAATGCTCTTCCTCAGCGTCCGAGACGAAAGCGCAAGGAGCGCGCGTATCTGCTAGCAGAAGAGCACGCGAGCGTCTGTTGGTGGTTCAGGGACCCTTTAAGCTGGCGTTTTCTGTTTACGCCACAAAATTTTCCGACCAACGAGAGGCATACAGCTTCACTGTAAAACGCTCTTCCTTGTGCAATGCTCACAATACATTTTCCACTAAAGATTCTGGTGTATCGCTTAAATATTGAAGAAGCGCTAAGAGTGGCTAAATCCTCTAAAGAAATGAGTGGCTCGATGATAATGTATGTTGTCTTGTGGGGCAACGGCCTTTTTTGGCGAAAGGACGCCAACAAATAAAAGATGTTCGCGTTTTCCTGGTCGTTGCTTTGCATTCAATATAATATATGAGTGAAGAAAGAGGAAAACAGGAGAGAGAGGAAACGCAGGGATGTTAACCAGTTTAGCATAACCGGTATGCTACCCTGCACAGGGGGAAGGGACGGGGATGATATAAAGAAGAGCAAAAATAGAGAAAAGGAGCCGGAGCGCACACATCGTCACAGTCCGGCAATCTTGTGCGGTGTACAGCATTGCTATCAATGTACAGCCGCTCGTTCAAGTCTGTTGTCCTTAAAAAATGCTGAAAAAACACACAGATATATACTCTTCGTACGCGCTTCAATACTGTGCATGTGCTTACCCCGGCACGTAGTTGTGAGGCACTAGCTCCGCGTATATTGTTTTGTATGCCGCACAAGAAAATGCATGAAAGTACTTCACGCGGTATGGGTGCCAGTGTGGCGAGCATAGTTATTTATAGCATATAGCTGCTTCATATTTTTCGAGCCTACCGAAGGACGAATCTCAACGGTCGCAGCTTTCCTACAAGCCACTGGACTGGATGCGCGGCTATAGCACTGAGCCACCTTGACGGGACTGTGCATATTCTCTTCCCTTACATACCATCGTCGTGCATCACTCATTTTCTCCCCTTTCCCCACCCTCGGTGTGGCTAGAGCATAGTATCGCTCAGGCCGACCTCTGTGCTTTTCTATAAATAAACCGCTCTCTCTCTCTCTCAACATACAAACGTAACAATTGTTTATTCAACTGGCCGCAGCCACGGGCGAGCATTAGGACGCTACGGTCGTCTGGGTAGCGGAGCAGTAATCCTCTTCTAAGCGAGGCAGCCTGCTTTGTAGCCACCACCGGTGACGTATAGCTGGGTTTATCGGAATGCAGTGCGGCGTGTAGCCGTGTTACGCCGGGCTGAGTGATAGCTAGGCGGAGGCTGCGTAGGATTATGCACACAGTGTGTCGCCACATATTAACTGCCAGGTACTATATTTTCGGCAAGCCCGCCTTTAAGCCGCCACATCATCTCCCCAGCTTTCCGAAACACATTTTTGCTTATTAAGTACCACAGTTAGCCAAGAAACCACCGTCCAGTGTTTACGTTGCTGGATCGGCAGGATTCATTTACCGTCTGAAGATACCTGCACACGCATATTAATTATGAAAGTGGAAGACCTATGTTCAATGGGCATGAGTGCACTAACCAAACTACGCAACGTATATGTTCAAAGCGCGCAAGCTTTCATTCTGAGAGGTTATTTAATGGGACTTTTAGTCCATTTTCGCACGACGTAATCCTCGTGCTCGTTGTCCATCTATGTTGTCCATCTCCATCCTATTCATTGGCAGCGGGTTGAACACCTACGCTATCATATCATAGATCGCTTGTGCCTTTGTCGCGAAGGAGCGCATGCGCCACCGTATAAATCCACTGTCTGGTTTTCATACGGTCGCTTACGGAACAGGGCTGGTAGTGCTGGTAGTACCACGAGCTGATAGTGCACCAGGAATAGGGCTGGTAGTGCACGAGTGCCTGCTCTACCTTAGCTGCGGGATGACTCAGTACGGCACTATCTTTTCGGTCGGATCACATTTTGTGCCGGCCAACAAGGACATGAAGGGCTCTGAACGGCGTACTATTAAAACTTTCTTTGTAATATACAAATCGTACGAGCATCAGCAATAAGCCTTATCGATAGTTGGTCCAGAGCAGGTCGACAACGCGTTCGTTGCTCAAGGTCCTAAGTATGAAAACTGAAGTAAGTCACAAGCGGGCCTTCCAAAATGGGTCCCACAAGAAAGAGAAAGAGGGAGAGAAAAGAGTCGCGAAACAGCCAGGTGAAGTTTATGTAGCCTGCGCGCCGGCAATACGCGCTCATGTGCTCGACTGCCATGTTCATCGTCTCGTCTCTCTACAGAGAACTCCAAGAAGGCTCTGAGTTACTTCTATTCTCTCATGAAAGAGTCCTGGCGCGCTTTGTTTTCTCGTCGCGAGAGACCGCTCATCTTGCCTTACCAGGCCACCTTGCAGCTTAGAGTGCCGCGGGGAATAAGAAGATTGGCGTGCTTGTTGCTGCGGTAAAGACGTCGCCCGCTTGATGGAAGTCTTAATGAAGCGGCAACGACCAATAATTAAGAGAATAGAGAAAAGAGGACAATCACTAGTTGTTTTCCTCTGGACATGGCTCATACCGAGTAATTCCCGAATATTAAGCAAGCCAAAAGAGCATCGTCTTTCTCTGCTCATTCCATGATCCCCGCTGCCGCTCTGGCCTAGGTTCGGGTAATTTTTTCTGAGACCGTTATTAAGCGAGTAAGTATGCGGACACGAGAAACCATGTTGTTAAGCTGCTGGATGGATCGTTTGCCGTGAGCACTTTATGCCAGCTCACAATTACCTGCTACGTAACATTTTCTTACCGAACAAAAACAAATGTGAAAAATGCAGATGGTCATAGCCGCCTGTTGCTAAGGGTTTGATTTTGTCATTTTTTTACCTTGGCGACCCTCATCACATGAAGCACGAGATACCTCAGGTTTGATAATATGGATCGTAAGTATGGAGCAACAAAATTGTGGGCAACAGCGAAAACATATACAAATGATTTATGTGTTATCTCAAAGGTACCTGTTAAAGGGGTATAGCATGAGGAGACTAAATTGAATATTCCTACTCTCAGTACATTTCTTGAAGTGCTTTTGCTGTGGTGGATGCTTCTTATGCTCTTCCATGTGTAAATTTTCCTGTCTCTGCTGCTAAGTTGAGACAGGCTAGTGAAAGAAACCCACGTGACCGGTATGGCAAATTGAGGCGCCATCTATTGACTGGGATCAGAGTTAAAATCTGCGTTCCGTCTCTTTCCTCCCAACTCTCTTCAACCCCCTCTCTGGTGGGATCAACTCCCTTTCCTGCGGGAGGCGCGCTTTCCACGCTTTCCGCCGCCTTGCTGGCGCCGCCGACTTTGAAAACCGTTAGAAAGTTTCGTGTCTGGCGTTGGTAAGGCGTGCGCGTTAGCCGTCGTCGCTCGTCCGTTTCATGGTGCTCGCTCGCTGTGTGCTTGTGCGACGCGATGTTTTACGACTCGCGCTGTTCGTGCGTAGTGCTTTGTTGCTTGAATACTTCCAGAACAAGTCCCGGAATATAGTGCCGGCCCCCAAAAGAACGACAGGTGAGCGTGGCCTTTGACAGACAGACAACGAACTTTGAGTCGCGGTTTTCATTGTGTCAATTTGAATTCACGTCCATACCGAGTAGCTGTTCTCTGCAGTGGGGCTACAGTTACTATTTTCAAAAAGACTGATTTGAAAAGGGCAGGATGCTGCGTTTAAATCGTTATACGAATAAGCAGCGGACATGAAGCCCATGCGAAATAACTATAGTTACAGGTTTACAACTCTCACAGAACGCGTGCTTGAGTGTGTGCTTTGCATTTGTCTCCGGTTAATTACTCCCCATCGCCTGTAACGACGTTTGTGAGATTAGGTAGATGTATGAAAATTTATGCTGCTCTGAGACGAACAAACGAGTTCACTTTTGCACGAATCGACGGCGCTCTTTATCTGATTGAAACTTGCCCTTTTCTTTAGGGTGTATTTCGGAACGCAACACAGCTGATCGGTGCGCCCAGAGAAAAGCTGAAGAATTGCAGAATCGGCGCACTTCAAGAAGAGATGCCATGAATCATCTGATATCAGCCGTTCATTTTCTCCGCGTTTATCATCACTAGTTATATGAAAATCAACGTTTTTGGAAATGTAGTCAATAAAGTGCGGCCAATATTAGTTGTGTGGCGAAGCAATTGGTACTGTTTAACGGTTGCGCTCTCCAGCGGCTCCTAGTGGGTCGTCCTCTTCTAAACGCCGCTCGCGCTCGATGCCCGTGCCTTTGCCTTGACTGTCGCCATAGCTCATTGTCGCCGAGTGCTGTCCAATAAACAGCTTAACCCTGACTCGCGCTACCCCTTGCCTGACGACAATGCCTCCTGCTCAGTATCTCACATTGCTGTTTCTTCTATCGATGTTCACACCATCGCTACCGAGAAGCGCAAGGATAAATGGATCGCCTCGCTGATAGACTTGCTCACTGATCCGTCGGCAACACCAAGCACTCGCGCGTTGCGTCGTCAAGCCCCCATTTCGCCATTCGTGACGACCTACTGCACCGACGCAATTACAACGTCGACGGCCGCCAGTGGCTACTTGTGATACCCCGAAGCCTGCGTGCTGAAATATGCGAGTCCTTCCACTCTGATCCGCAATGCGCGCACTCTGGGGTATCCAAAACTTACCAGCGCATTCGACAACGATACTTCTGGCGAGGGATGTATCGCTACGTGCAGAAATTCGCCCGCTCCTGCCTCGATTGCCAACGCCGAAATCCTTCAACGCACGTGTCTCCAGTCGGTCTGCAACCGTTACCTTGCCCTAACCGTCCGTTTGGGCGCGTGGGCATCGATTTATATGGACCACTTCCTCTGACGTCGGCTGGTAACCGTTGGGCCATTGTCGCCGTCGACCATCTAACGCGATACGCCGAAACCGCTGCCCTCCCAGCGGCTACAGCGCGCGATGTTGCCTCCTTCCTGCTACACCGATTATGCTGCGTCCGGTCCACCCCAGGAGCTTCTCAGCGATCGAGGCCTGTCTTCTTATCGGAGGTTGTCGAAGCCATTCTCAAAGAGTGCCATGCTGTTCACCGCAAAACTATGCTTACCACCCGCAGACGAATGGCCTAACCGAACGCTTTAACCGCACGCTCGGCGACATGCTCTCAATGTACGTCGCCGCCGATCACACAAATTGGGATGCCATTCTGCCCTTCGTCACTGTTACAAGCTGCCACCAGCGACGCCAGCGCGAAGTCGGCGACGGGATGCAGCAGGTTAGTTCGTTCCGTACGTAAGCAGACAGTGAAGAGATCAGAGACGTGAGAAAACAAAACAAACTTTACTCTAGTGATATTGCAGCACAAGAACGGTACAGAACATTATAGAACTAACAAAATACATCACACTTAATACATCATTAACAAAATACAATGAAATCAATAAATCAGCTTACAGGAGAAGGATTACGAATTACACAAGAACTAACAAACACTAAAACTATTGATGCGAAAGTTCGAAGATATAAACAGGTGCAGGCATACGTGTGATGACCGGCAGCGTTGTGTCCCCGACGATCGGATGCGAGAAGTCGAAGAGAGTTCTGGCACGACTGCGATGTCGGTGGTGTTGCAACGCTGGTGGCTCCGGGAGGCTAGTGCTTGCAGGTGACTTCGAGCAGGTTGAGCTAACCCGAGAGGAAGCTCCGATGTCTACGATGCGGACGTTAAATTCTCGTCGCAACTAAACGAACGGCTAAGTTTAGGTGGCCAGCCGATACAGAGCCACACTAAAAACTTCCAGAAAAGATACTTGTTGATCTGCTTCTACATCATGTTGGTAAGCGACTAGACTGCTTAGCAGGGCCAAATCCTGCGCTTAAATCATCCTCGTGTCCCCTCATCCTTTTCCTGGGGGAACAAGGGACCTCTACCTGGGTCCAATCATGCGCGTGTCATCGTTCGAAACTCCGCCCTAAAAATACACTGACCACACCCCCTTTTAATTAGGAAAGGGTCCTCAACTGAGCGAGGGTGACGATATGTTGGGGTGCTGCCATACGGCTTGTCCACCAGAAGTTTTTCCCGTGGGAACGGTCAGTTTGCTTGGCTCTCAGCCGGAGCTTCTTGAAGTCAAAAGCTTGTTCGGAGTACCTCGCGGCCTTTGCAAGATCCTGCCACCGCCGCCGTAGGTACAAAGGATCAATCGTCCGCGGCGACGTTCGAAGAAGGACACCCCATTCAGCACTTCCCGGCTCTTTTCAAGAGTACGCGGCTCCCGCCGGTCAGCGGGGCAGAGCGGCGCCCGTTAATTCGCCGTGACGCCGGGTCGCAAAAATCGCAGTCCGTGACAGTCACCTACGCCTATAATACCGCCCCTCAAAGCACTACTGGTTTTTCACCCTGTTGTACCTGTTTTTTTTCCTGTTGTACGGAAGGCACCCGTCGCACACCATTGACACCATACTACCCTACAAGCCGGATCCATCTGATTGTGCGCCTATTTCTGACACAGCCAGGCTTGCTGAAGAGTGTCGCGAGCTTGCAAAGTCCTTTACAACGCACGAACAAGAGCGGCAAAAGCCTTCGCGGTGGCACCACCACTTCCGAGTCCACGTTCCTTCCCCGAGCGCTCGTATGGCTCTCGGTCCCTACCACTGCAACTGGTCTCTCGTCAAAACTACTGCCAAAATACGAAGGCCCCTACCGGGTCGTCGAGCGAACATCCCCGGTCAACTACCTGATCGAAGCCATTGAACCAGCTTCGGACATGCGCCGTCGAGGGCGCGACATAGTCAACGTGGAGCGCCTCAAGGCCTACTATGACCCACTCATAGTGACGAGCTGTTAGTTCGCCGGACGGCTCGCCTTTTCGTACCCGGGGTAATTGTGGCGAAGCAATTGGTACTGTTTAACGGTTGCGCTCTCCAGCGGCTCCTAGTGGGTCGTCCTCTTCTAAACGCCGCTCGCGCTCGGAGCCCGTGCTTTTGCCTTGACTGTCGCCATAGCTCATTGTCGCCGAGTGCTGTCCAATAAACAGCTTAACAGTTGTGTTATATGTGGAGTTCATTTTGACATCTTTAAAATGGTCGTTACATTATTATTCTACTTTTAGGTATTTCAACGGCTTTCATTGTTTTTGCATTTCAGGAATGTTCAATTTTGTTAGTTATGATAATTTTGCGCAATATCGTGCGCATATATCAGAAGCTGTTCTGCACTTTTGTCAGTATAAATATTGTGTTTTTGAATATGTGCCCTAGTGTTATGTTCTGTTTTTTTTCCACTGTTCTTTAAGTTCTTAACATTGCCGAGAACTTTCGTGTTGTTTAGTGATCATGAACACGTGTATGTTAATATCCTGAGCCTGTATCGCACCACATTTGATAGAATGTTGATTTTCGGAAACCAGGAGAATAAAAAGACCAAAGATATTTTGTGTTGTGAGTGCAATTCATTCTTTAGCGTTCTGGCACATGCTCCGCGACTGCAGTGTTTGCAGAATGCCTGATTGCAAATTGCGCACATTCAAACGCGCAACGAACGCGCGGCGCAGTACGCGTAGCGGATGCAAAAAAAAAAGCGCCCGGCGCGCTACGCGGGGCGTAGCAGGCGGAGCAGGGTCGAGGGGGTCATAAAAGAAAGAGAGGGAGCCCGCGCACGCAAACAAAACAAAAAGAGAAAAACCCGGCGCGCGCGAGGGTGCTAGGAGAGGAGGCGCGGCTGGTGTTAGTGTTGCCATGACGACGCATACCGTGTGCGCCGCCATTCTGCCGTTCGAGTCTCTGAATTCCAGCCGCCAGGATATTAACTGAAGGGACGTATGGCGCTGCCAGCGCTGACGTCATGAATTAAGGCATCCTATGGGAGGTATACGGAGTAACCTCCCCCTGGTTGAGATGTGTGAGATACAGCGTGATTTTCTTTATGAAATGTAGATTTTTTATAGACATACAATGACAGTCAGGCAGCTGCTGCCTTCGAACACGAACTCTGTCAAGGCGGAAGTATATTACCGCTGCTCAAGTTACATTAAAAAAATGAGGAACCAAAATTTCTCACATAACGTCTTAATTATGAACTTGAGGGCCATTGTTTGTATGAGAAAAAAGTATGCCTTCACAATTCCTGTCATTATTCGCTTTCAGAATTTACAAAAATCACATATATTAGATTGAGATATTCATCATAGCATGTAATGACGATATCAAAACCGAATATACCAAGTCCACAGGAAATGCCGCCGCGTTCTTACGTCAGACCGTAGCTGTTCGTGACAATACAGCGATGAAATACAGCGATGAGCTACGGCGGCGGTGATCCTCCCGTCCACTTTATGGGATATATATGTGCATTTAAACCTTGGAGTGTTAGCGCCAATCGCAGCCATGGCGGCGAGTGTGGAACACTCTTTTTCTGCCTTTCTGGAGTCACGTAGCACGTGATCGTTTTACGAGCTGGCAGCTGACCAATAATCCCTCGCATACTACCTGAAGGCATCAAGTCTGCCAGAACGAGACCCTTGCTATGAATGAAGGAAAGAAGATGACTCTTAAGGGCTCGTTTTCTTTGTTAGACACAATATTAATGAGAACTAACAGACAATAACGCCAAGTAAAGTATAGGGGGTGTTATCTGTAGTGTTTAGTGTGATGGGGAGAAGCCACAGCTGGCACCATGCCAGGGCACGGACGGACGGTCACCGCGAGTATGAGAGATTAAAGGCTTTCGCCTTGAAAGGCACGCACGCACTAGATGTGCGTACGTGCATAGTGCTCAACCATTGCTGAGCGCATGGGCGGCCCGCACAAGCTATCGTGCAGGTATAGTTTGCCTGTGGCGGGCGGAAATGGCGACCACGCGCGCTATAATTTTGGTAGTGTTGTGGCTCTTCAGGAGACGCGTTAAAGTGAGAGGTAACACATCGCCTTGATAACGGGTCTGCACTGTCATCTTTGCGGGACCTGTTTTCACGGCCGTCGAGCTACATCTGATCCGGATCGCCTGTGCGTGCAACGCCACGCAATCTCATTTCACTACTAAGCGCATGTTTTAGTAAAACTTGTCGTTGGGCTAGTTGGTGCATGTTACAAGAAAAGTGGACGACGCAAACCACCCAGAAGAAAGGCGAAAGGAAAGAGTGTCTGTTTTCTGCAATAGATGCAGCCGTAGGAATCTACAAACCTGACTTGCAAACGTTGAAAGATTCGTACATCTGTCAATGCTGCCATTGTCAAGCGTTGCCGTAGACGTCAGTGTTTCGCTTAAAGGGCAAAACGTTGAATTCTTAAGCACAATGCGCATTTGTAGACGTTTCGACGTGCTGTTTCAGCAATATTGTAACTGAAGCCATGACGAAATACATGCGTACTTTCGCATTTTACGATGGCATGCTATATTCTCAACCGATGGTTTTCGTTATATCATTTTGTGCACAAGCCAAACTAGCGATGTGCATCCTGGTCGCAGCCAGTGAAGCCCCACGGTGGACGTCCAGTTGAAAAAACCGGAAATGTAATCGATTGACACAACTGCCGAAGGTCGTCCATCCGACTCATTTCAAGAGCATAGGAGTCTATTGTTTTTGTGCTAGTTTTCCATGACTACCCTGAAGAAGAAGATAGTCACGGAGACTACCAACGTAGAATTGCGGCCGCCGATCTCCTTTTGACTCTCTTTTTTGTTAGACTGCACACGCACTGGGAGCGCATTCCTTCAGTGCAAATAAAATGAAAACATCGATTATTCGCGCATACAGTCTTCAAGAGACGGAGAAAATAAGCATTCCCAATACACTGAGCAAGGCCTGCTCAGGTTTTTAACTGCCGATATGAACCTCATAAGAAGGAAGCTCGAAGCTCACACCTAGAACATGCATCAATATAAACACAATTTTGTGCTCAAACATTTCAACCTGAGGGCAGAGTAATTCTCGACATTTGGACATCGTAATTTGTGTGTGAAGTTGTTAGTTTGAATTTTTCCATAAGCCGAAAAGGACACGCAAAAAGGTATTCGGCTAGTTCTGTTATATATTGAAGCCCTGCTACATTATTTTTGTTTCATATTTATATCTGTCAACTAGGCGTCCATTGGGATTCCAAACCACGTTAGAATCCGTTGCAATGCAAGCACGGATCAACATGAAGGAGCAGAAAAACCTCATCCTATATCACAATTATTGCACCCGCAAAAGATAGGAGTCAAGCCGTTAGTAGTGCCAGTGGTAGTGCACTAAGCTTTACACTGCAACATGAATGAGACTCGCCGCAATGCAATAAACTTCCACTTACTCAACATGCGCTTTATGAATGGTAGGCATGCTGTCAACAATAACCTCTCATTAAAAGTAATTGATTGTTAGAATAGGCACACGCCCATCACGCACAATTACTTATCGAGAGAAGAAGAGCAGCCACACAGTCACAAATGGCTTCAATCGCTAACAGTGTTGCCCATCTTGATTACATCTCCGCATTTGGAAACACATCGACAAACCCCTCGGGGTACAGTGCATGTTGCACAAGACATTTTACTCATGTTACATATAGGAGGTGATGCACTATATCTGGCGACAGTTTTCTGTGGCAGCACAGCCAAAGCTACGTGGGCGGAGCTTGTGCAGATGTGTTACTGCGCCAAGTAGTCCGCTTGCGGGCGATTTCAGTTTTGGGTTCGCAAGCGCATCCAACATGTGCGTTTTCGTACATACTTCTACGGCCTATGATGTTATCCGTGAAATAGTGTCATGAAAGACAGGTTCTATATAGTTTTAATAGAAAGCTACCACAAGCGTTTACATACTTGAGAATACAGCACTGAATGAAAAAAAAAAATCACAGCATATCCACGAAGTGAATGATGATGAGTGGGCGAAGCTGCGGAGGTTCATCGGTAAACCGTGAATCTTCCGTGAATTCTGCCCAGTACATCATCACCGACGTGAGATCGGGCGCGTTTATACTAAAGGTTCGATAAGTTATGACGACTTGCAGCTCACTTTAATTTTACATGTACGCTGTGAATTTTCATTGTTTAATCACGCACAGGAGAGAGCTCTTCTGCAGATCACATAGAGCTATGTGATGCAGACTTGAACCGCTGGCAGATCTGCCAGCGGTTCAAGTCTACATGCAAAGCGAGCACCATACAGTAATAGTTACATATTTTTTTGGAATCTATAGATATTCTGTGTGGCGAATGAACGTAGGAAGCAGCTTTATTGAAGCGCCAGGCTTTCGTTTTGAAAGAAAGAAGGGCACGGCCAAGCAACAACTGTGCATTTCGAAATCCTACGCAAAGTGAGCAAACTATATCCTAAATTTCGGTGCATACAGGGTCGGCATCACCGTTGTAATACTTTTGGAGACGCAGTAACTTTCTGGAGACGCTGACGTTATCTTGTCAAGGGACGCAAACAAATCGACGGTCAGCAGAAATCTTGGCGACCACAGGTCGGGAGTGGGCGTCTCGCGCTCGTAATTCGATGCGGGTGAAACGCGCTCCTTACTCGCCGCGATAAAGAACGCTGTTCTTGCGCAGTGAAAAGCACGCTGTCAATAACATAATAGACATGAATGCGTCTGTTGCCCAGCCGAAGCTTCGCACTGGTCATTTTAATGTCGTAAGTCGCTCTCAAGGCTCTCATCACAAAGCGCCAAAAACACCTCCAGCTGTAGACGCCGACGGGCACGATGTTACAGTATGCGATCTTCAGCGTGATTGTATCAGAATAATAGGCAACGGACATACCTATTATGTATGCAACGCAATTCATGAAATAGATGCTGGTGATGTTCATGAAAGAGAAGCTGTTGTCGCTGAAGACTGGCAGGTCGCCGGCGTCAACTTCACGGAGGCTATCGCGATAGGAGACCAACTTGCGCTGGTGTTATCACTTCCACACAACTTCTTTCCATGTGGTTGACGCAGGCAACAAAACTTTTCACAGCGCACCGCTGTCTTCTCTTCTCTGTTCAGTGAATACAGATCGCCTCAGGAACAAGCGCTCATGCTCTCATATGAGCTTCGATGTGCACTTGCTTCTACCGAGTGAGGCCATCGTTGTTCGTAGGGGCAGGAAAACATGAAATCGCCACCAGAAATCCAGAAAACTACAAACAGCAAAAAACAAATATCCTTCACGGAGACAGCTTTCTTACTTACAATGGAAGTAACCTTGAACGTAATATATACTTATTTTCTTTTTACGTTTTATTTTATGGCACGTTGTCTAAAAGGTTAGCGTTCGCGCACTACACGCAGAAGCGTAGTAAAAAAGTGCGTGCTTCGGCTCCGTTGCCTTGACTATGCTGCCACAGAAAGTTGTCGCCAGGTATAGTACATCTCACTCTTGTAATCATTTGGTGTGGCCGTTTCAACGGGAGCCCGGCCTTCCTCAGAGTACTTGTAGGCTGCCTAGTTCTTCAATTTAAATATCGGTGTGCGTCACGTGGAGTGTCATGCTGAAAATTACGCGAAAATAAAAAAAAAGGTTAGTTGGTCTACACGTAGGAACTTTTGACCTAACATGAGATTGTGGGGAAAATGCGCAGCTGTCGAGGCTTGCGTGCCACATCAAATGGTAAAGCCACATGTGACACGACAGTTCACACAGCTGCATGCATCACGTGGTAGTATTGCGAGTTCGCAACGGTATTTTGCACATTATGTTGTCAACAAACCTACAATGCGCGGCGCTCGGCGCTTGCTTAGTAAAAAAGCACAAATAGCAAGAAACGCACGTACTGGATTCGTACTTCCTCATAATATTGCTCTTAGCATGCATGGCATCGCTGTGTCCAATCTCAAGTCTTTGGTGAAGTAAACAGATTACTTCGAGTCTTCTCAACTGGGTATGGGGTATTACAAATAAGTAATGTGCATTGAAGTGAACCAATCAACCACGACAGTTGATATTACATTTACAGAAGTGCATTCCTTCGATATGTAGAGCAGGGGCATGCGTCAACTCATTTCTAAATTTGCCCGATGATCACACAAAGCGTATCAAGGTGCGAACCTTGGGAGAGTTATTTTATCTAGCCGCAGATGTGATATTGGCAATTTTGTGTTAGCATTGCTTGCGATTTATTGACAGTTTTTTACGTGATGTCCTTTTCTCACCAGGTTCAGCCAAAACGGGGCTGTATAGATGTCCATCAGATGTCCATGAACTGCAATCCGACCTTCATAAAATCGACATATGGTGTAACAAATGGTTAATGCCCCTAAACACAAACAAAACATCACTAGTCTCTTTTCATCGCCGACAGTACTACCCAGCTCCAAGATACCTTATTAACAACACGGAAATTTCATCTGCAACTTCATACAAGTATTTAGGTATTCATTTGTCTTCTGACTTAACATGGTCTCTTCACATAACGCACGTCACTAACGAAGCTAACCGCGCTCTTGGCTGTGTACGTCGAAACCTTCATCTACCTCCTACCCCTGTGAAATTACTCACATATCAGACACTAATCAGACCCAAACTTGAATACGCATGCGCTGTTTGGGACCCTCACCAAACTAACATTAAACAACATTAAAACACTTGAAACTGTGCAAAATCGGGCAGCAAGATTCATCTTTTCAGATTATTCATACCAGTCAAGCGTAACCGAACTTAAATCTCGCGCTAACCTCGCTATCCTTTCATTACGCCGCCGTATCGCTCGTCTTTGCCTGTTTTTCAAGTTTTATCATGCATCACCTCGTACTTCCGCCATCAAGCCAACCCATCGTCATTCAGACCGCATCAACCACGGCAAAGCTGTGTACCCGCCAGCTGCTCACACCACTGCGCACCTTTCATCCTTTTTTTGCCAAGACAGCACAAGATTGGAATGGCCTGCCTCCTGACGTTGTGCACCACTCCAGTGTCATCACCTTCAAAGCAGCGATTGAGCAACTACACACTTAATCCATTGTAAAAGCCCACCCCTCATGTAAAACCCCTTCACTGGGACCTTTGAGGTATTGTAAATAAATAAAATAAATAAATAAATAAATAAATAAATAGGGTCTTCATCTTCGCATGTCACGACTAAAAGACGCATGCTGCTCAAATGGACAACTTTGAGGAGCATAGACTACATTCAAAAGGTGATTTCTCGAGAGACATTTCGGGTGTAATTGCAGGGCGTCATTGAACAAGATTCGAAATTCTGTCAGCTCTCTGTCGCGGACTGAACAGCTTTGCTCATAACGCACCATAATACAGTGTTAAATATCCTCAATTAAATCATATCCTCAAACAAACAATAAGATATCAGATTAAAGACATGTGCAGTTGCTCGTTTCTAAACGAGCTGTAAAATGAGCTTTGTCAAGTACTTTATGCTGTATGGGAAATTGCGAGAAACCCACATCATTATTGCCGGGCATCAATGGAGGTCGCAATAAAGAGCACATCGTTTCCTGCCTTGGAATTGACTCCACTGACGGTTTCCAGCAGCGTTAGCAACCTCTAAAGGGAATTTACGAAGCTTGCACTAAGCCGCGCAAGGCCTGGAACAGTGACACTCGACAAATGGGAAGAGTAATCTGGTTGCTTCTTGGTTGTTTCGAGGCCTTAGCTAAGCGATGCAGATTGTTTCTATCGGCTGCGTTGCCCACGTCGTCCTCAACAAGGTGTTGTGCTCACGTGCGCGAAGTGCTGCTGCGTTCGCGCGGCTTTCTTCGACGTGGTATGGCTGGATCGTGCGTCCCTCATTGAGCGGGCACCTTCCCGTCAGAGCGATGCCAGTATGCAGCGAGAGCGAGAATGGCGGCCACCGTAGCAAACGACGCAGATGTCTTCACTCGAAGCGGAGGACTGGGCATCGATGCACTGTAATCTGTGCCATCGTGAATCGATGCGTGCGCCGAAAGCGCGCATCAAGGCACCCTGATCTGTGCGAATGGGACAGCATACAACTATTCTACAGTATAGTACATAGTACCCCAAATCACCCACATTGAGTGCGTAAGCGTTTCCATGCATACCCAATGAGCCATCAAAGGCAATCCACGGCGGCACGGACAAAACCAGACAGCATGGGAAAAAACGCCAGGCCTGCGCTGAAACCGCAGCACAGTCACAGCGAAAGCTGGAAGAGCGGCGTTTCTAGAGCCCATTGTAAGCTCTCTTGGGGCAACAATACAAGTACACTAGAAAGGTACCCACTACGCCATAAATCACACTTTTTGTGAAGTTGGGAAGCACCTACTAAGCCATTATTCGTCATTCAGCGGAGAAGCGAGGCACGAGCTACACGTCTGTAAGGCATTATGTGTACTTTGTTGGCGCGACGACTGATGACGATGAAAAATTATGACTCAGCCCTTTGTAATGGGTTGGAATCTTTAAACGGCCCACCAGTTATGTAATTTTCATTCGGAGATACCCGTCGCTATTTCCCTCTCCCGTCATGCTGCATAACATACGTTGACGTGGGAGAGAGACGGGGGGGGGGCGAAGAACTTTACTGAGACCCCGAGGAAATGGATCATGCGCTTATGGACTTCCTTGGCCACCAATACAAGTGCACTTGCGAGGAACCCACTACGCTCTAAATCATTGCAATTTTACTGAGACCCCAAGGAAACGGATCATGCGCTTATGGGCTTCCTTGGTAACCAATACTAGTGCACTTGCGAGGAACTCACTATGCTATAAATCATTGTAATTTTACTGAGACCCCGATGAAATGGATCATGCGCTTATGGACTTCCTTGGCAACCAATACAAGTGCACTAGCGAGGAAATCACTACGCTATAAATCATTCTAATTTTTGAGAAGTAGGGCAGCAGGCACTGTGCCATATTTCGTCATTCTACGGAGAGCCGTGGTACCTGCTAAACGCATGTAAGACATTATGCGCACTCGGTTGATGCTGTGACTGATGACGATGAAGAATTATGGCAGAGCCTTTTGCAATGGGTTGGAAGCATTCAACAACCTACTCGTTGTGCAATTCGCATTGTGTGACGCCTGGTTACAGAATTCGCGTTGTGCGACGTTTGTGCTTGTGATACTCTTCTATCACGCTATATTGCATATGCTAATGTGGTTCCTTCCCGACATGAAGCCTGTATAGGGCCTTTTTGCGAAGCAGTCTTAAGTACCGGCATGGCTCAGAGGTTGAATACTGGGCTCACACGCAGAGGCCCCAGGTTCGAACCTCGTTCCAACCTGGAATTTTTTTCTTATTTCGTTTTTTTTTCTTATTTCGAGCGATACTGGTTACGGACACCGGCGGCGGCGGCCGACAACTACGGCGCCAAAAACGGCCGGTGAAATGATCTCATAACAGCTTTCACTGTAAAAATAATTCCAAAGGCACCAAATATGGAGAGGCTTGGCCATGTAATTGTGGCACTTTTCACAAGCGTGCAGCGGTGCTCCATAATTGTGTCAATTCGGCAGCAATCAAATCAGATGCAGTATGCTTGCAGGAGACCAAAACCAAACCGGTCAAGCTGCAGGATATTACACGCTAGAAAACTCGTACTACGCCCGTGTTGCCACACTGGCGAGCAAGTCAATCACCGCTAAAGCAGACTATGCGGACGAAATTAAGTTGCGCACCACAGATTACTTAGCCTCCTCCCACAAAACAGCGGAAAGGCAAGAACAATCATAGTTAACTTATACAGCCCAACTAAAGACAAACATGAAGATATTAAAAGCCTGCCAAAGAGGCCGTCAAAATCGTGGGCACACACACGGGCTGGCGCTTCTGGGAAATTTTAACGCGCCCAACACGACATCTGGATACGCACCAGTTCTTTATAAGGGAACGTGTATTCAGCTTACGGGTTCCAGTGTAAGCAGAGACACGCATCCATATTTGACATTTACGCGCAATATCGCGGTTGCCACATACACAAACATGGAAGAAAACATCTGCAGCGACCACTATATTATGAGTACTTTCCCTATGGACACTCAAATTACGCAAGGTAGTAGGAGAGGCTGTGCCGACGAACTGGGAGGAAATTCTGCAGCATGACCTCCCTTATCATGTACCCAAATGCATCAAGGAATGGACTGACTATATTCGCGACGAGCACGAGAAAAGCTGTAAAAAATAGCACGAACGGTAGAAACATCGGTAGTAGATTATCATCTGCTACATCTCTGATAAAGCAGGCGTAGTCTGCTGAAAACGAAGAAAGACCAGCGCCTAAACAGAAATCTGCTCAGGAGAATAGCAGCGCTATTAGAAGAGAGGCAAACGAATGTTCAAATAAGCTAGCAGCTGAGGAATGGATCAAGTTTTGTAGTTCCTTGTAAGGTACCCTAAGTACTGCAAAAACCATGGGCAAACCTCAGAAACATGCTGCTACGTAGCAAATCTAGATCAACAATGAATAGAACAATACAAAAAATCACAGATGACTTTCCAGGTACTAGAGAAGAGCTTATTCAAGCACTCAAAGACAGATACATTAGCAGCACCCAGATTACCCAAAAAACGCCAGGCCTGCGCGGCAAGCGCAGCACAGTCACAACAAATGCTCGAAGAGCGGCATTTCTAGAGCCCGTTATGAACTCTCTTGTGGCTACTAATGCAACTAAACTAGCAACGTACCCACTACGCCACAAATCATAATGTTTTGTGAAGTTGGGAAGCACCCACCACGACATTACTCGTTATTCTGCGGAAAAGCGAGGTACCATCTGGAAGGCATTATGTGCAGTTTCTTGATGCGACGGCTGATGATAATGAAGAATTATGACTGAGCATTTTGTATTGGTTTGGAAGCTTTAAAGGACCCACTAGTTACGTAATTCGCATTGTGTGACGCCCGGTCGGTATTTCATTGTCCCACCACACTTTATAACATACGCTAACGTGAGAAAGAGATAGAGAGAGGGAATTAACTATGTTGAGACCCTGAGGAAGTGGATCATGGGAGCCTTATGGGTTTCTTGGCAACGAATAGAAGTGCGCTTGCGAGGGACCCACTAGGTTATAAATCATAATTTTTGTGAAGTAGGGAAGCAGCCACTATGCAATCTTTCGTCATTCACGGGGAACCGTGGTACCTGCTAAACACCTGTAAGACATTATGTGCACTTTGTTGATGCTGTGGTGAATGACGATGAATAATTAGGGTAGAGCCCTTTGTAATGGGCTGGAAGCATTCAACAGCCCACTCGTTGAGCAATTCGCATTGTGTGACGCCTGGTTACAGAATTCGCGTTGTTTGACAGTTGGTTGTTATTTTACTCTTCTACCATGCTACATTACGTGTGTTAATGTGGTTCCTTCCCGACATGAAGCCTGTATAGGGTCTTTTTGCAAAGCAGTTTCAAGCACCGGCATGGCTCTGAGGAAGAATACTGGGTTTCTACGCAGAGGGCCCAGGTTCGAACTTCGTTCCATCCTGGAAATTTTTTCTTATTTTGTATTTTTTTTTCTATTTCGAGCGATAGTGGTTACGGACACCGGCGGCGGCGGCGGCGGACAACTACGGCGCCAAAAACAGCCCTTGTTGTGATCTCAAAACAGCTTTCGCTGTAAAAACATTCAAATACACGGGAACTGAGAACACCAAATTACACACCCCAACAACAAAGAGCGAGGTCTTCGTAGCATCTCAGGCATCTAAGCGCGGCTCAGTTCGTAGCATGGATCAGATCACTAACGCGATTATGGTACGTCAGTGAAAGGGCATTTGACAAGAACTCGAGCGGATGTATGCACTAGGCGTCATCTCTCCTGTCACCGAGCCTACTACATGGTGCGCCCCTATGGTTGTGGTTGCTAAACCCTCTGGTGCTGTTCGGATCTGTGTCGACTTCACGGAACTCAACAGATACTTCGACGAGAATGGCATCCAATACCGGCCATCGAGTACACCATCTGAATGCTACGGGGAGCCAGCATGTTCTCGAAACTCGACGCGAACTCGGGTTTCAGGCAGATACCACTGATTGAAAGGAGCAAAGTATTCACAACATTTATCACGCCGTTCGGCCGATTTTATTTCAATCGTCTTCCGTTCGGAATCTCGTCGGCCCCGAACATTTTCAGAGACGAATGGGACAGGTTCTTTCTGGACATGAGGGAGTCGTCTGCCACATGGACGAGGTGCTTATTTGGGGTGCCACGCAGGCGCAGCATGACGAGCGGCTTCGGGAATTGATGGACCGCCTCCGCACATCGGGCATTACATTGAACAGAGATAAGTGTGAGTTTGGAGTAACCCAGATATCATTCTTAGGACATACGATCAGGAACAATGCAGAGCGTCTCGATAAAGAAAAGCTTAGCGCGGTAACAGAAATGCCACGCCCGACGTCCAAGACAGAGTTACGGCGCGTGATGGGCATGGCAAATTATCTGGCCCGCGTTGTCCCACGCATGGCGGAAGTCCTCCAGCCTCTTTCTCTGATGTTGAGCTCAAGAGATGAATTTGTGTGGGGTCCCGCTCAAGAAGCCGCCTTCACGACGTGGAAGACTCTTCTTTCATCAGACCCTGTCTTGGGAATGTACGATCCAGATATGGAAACAGTGGTGACAGCAGACGCCTCAACACACGGTCTCGGAGCTGTCCTGCGCCAAAGGCAGAAAGGCGGTCAGTTCAAAGTCATTTGCTATGCTTCCAGAGTCCTTACAACCACCCAGCGGCGATACGCCCACATTGAAAAAGAAGGACTTGCCCTTGCGTGGACCAGTGAAAAGTTCCGTGATTATCTCATGAAAAAGCGCTTTAGCCTGGAGACTGATAACAAACCAGTCGTATCTGTAGTCTCGTACACCGAGACTACAGAGGATGGGCATGCGTCTGATGCGCTACACGTATGACATTTGTATGTTCCAGGCCGGGACCTGACGGTGGCGGACGCCCTTTCTCGGTCACCTCTTCCACGAACAGAATCCATAGAACTAGAGGCCGAAATCTAAGGCTATCTTCGACTGGTGGCCTCGTCAGTTCCCGTAACAGCGCTGAGTTTAGAACTTATCGCCCTGGAGCAAGAGCAAGATCCGGTATGCAAAGCGCCTATCAATCTATGTACAAAGGGCTGGCCAAGCCGTCGAGACGTTGGGTTTGACCTGAAGCCTTACTGGAGTGAAAGGGAAACATCGCCCGGTTGAAAACCTGCTCATGTGCGGCTCTCGGATAGTGATCCCATCAAGACTAAGGCAGCCCGTCCTTGAAATAATTCACGAGGGACACTTCGGAATTGAGAAGTGCCGGGCAGGTTCCAAGAGCTCAGTTTGGTGGCCAAGTATCGACGCGGACATTGAACCACTTGTTAAGAACTGCCACAGCTGCCTTAAGCAGAGCAGCAACCGAAAGATGCCTCTGCAACAGACCAAGTTTCCAGATAGGCCATGGCAGCGCATTGCAATGGATTTATTCTTTCTTGGGGAAAGTGGTGGCTGGCCGTCACGAATTATATTTCACGATATCCGGAGCTCGTACCGCTGAAAAACTTGACTTCATCGGCGGTAATACACCACTGCAAATCCATTTTCGCGAGACACGGGATTCCGGAAGCAGTAGTTTCCGATAACGGGCCGCAATTCTGAAGAGCCCTTGGCTCCGAATTTTCAAAATTTGCAAAAGAGTACAACTTTCAACACGTGACGTCTAGCCCTCAAAATCATCAGAGCAACGGAATGGCGGAGTCCGCCGTGAAAGTTATCAAAGGGTCCTTAAAGAAAACTGTTGACGCCAATAAAACTCTTGTGGCCTACAGGACAAGCCCATTGAAGAACGGATATATCCCCGCCGAGCTGCTTATGAGGAGGAGACTGCGCACTGCCCTGCCCACGTCCAGCGAAAACCTCCAGCCCCGGACGCCGGACTTCCGACAACTGGCATCTTTCGAGAGGTCGCAGCGTCAGCGCCAGAAGAAAGACTACGACCGGCACCATGGAGTGCGCGATCTGCCAGAGCTGTCCGAAGGAACAGACGTATGAATCGTAGACCTACAAAAAGAAGGGGTCGTTCGACGAAGTGCCGACGAGCCCAGGTCGTACTGGATCGACTCTGGGGAAACTTCTCTACGCAGAAATCGCACTCATCTCGTCCCGCTGCCTTCGACTAGTTCAGAAGACGGCCGAGGAACAACGCCTCTAACAGCCGAATCGTCAGAAATATGCAGTGATGAAAGAAGCGCAGCGCAACAGTGTAACGACTCCTCTCATCATCACACACGAAGTGGAAGGTGTGTGGTTCCTCCAGTACGATTTCAAGCATCATAGCAAGAGCAGCTTCAAAAAAAGAAAGAGTGAGGAAGACGTGTGATAAGATACTAGCAAGCTATGACAGCGTCCGCGTCAGCAGTTATAGCGCCGCCGTGGTGGTGCTAGTGATGCGGTCGATAAAAGCCGCTGCTTTCTGATAATAAAGGATTCTTTTTGTTGTTGCCTTTGAGAAAGAAGCACGCAAACTTCTTTCCGTCTCGTCGTGACGCAAACAGCGCCTCACGGTCGTAATTCGATGCGGGTGAAACGCGCTCCTAACTCGCCGTGGCAAAAACGCTGTTCTTGCACAGTGAAAAGCACGCTGTCAATAGCATAATAGACGTGAATACGTCTGTTGCCCAGCTGAAGCATCGCACTGGTCATTTTAATGTCGTAAGTCGCTCTCAACGCTCTCATCACAAAGCCCCCAAAACACCTTCAGCTGTAGACGCCGACGGGCACGGTGTTACAGTATGCGGTCTTCAGCGTGATTCTATCAGCAATAATAGGCAACGGACATACTTTCCATGTATGCAACACAATTCATGAATAGGTCATTTCTTTGACGTATTATTTCCAATCGCAGTTTTGCTTTCAAGAAACTGGTGTCGCTGAAGACTGACAGGTCGCCGGCGTCAGCTTCACGGAGGCTATCGCGATAGGAGACCCACTTGCGCTAGAGAACAGAAGACCGCTGTCTTCTGTTCTCTGTTCAATCAATACAGATCGCCCTAGGAACAAGCGCTCATGCTCGCATACGCGCTTCGATGTGCACTTGCTTCTAACGAGCGACGGCATCGTTGTTTATACGGGAAGAAAACGTGAAATCGCCGTCAGAAAACCAGAAACAGCAAAAAAATACATATCCTTCACGGAGACAGCTTTCTTACTTACAATGAAAGTAATCTTGAACGTTATACCTTCTTCTCTTTTTATGTTTTATTTTAAGCCAGGTTGTCTACAAACGTTCGAGTTCGCGTACTACACGCAGAAGCGTGGAAAAAAATGCCCCCAACTTCCCGAAGGGAATCGTGAGGAAATGCGAATGCAATTCTTGCGCCGAGAGTACGCGGCGTAGTAATTTTAATGGCATAAAGTTGGACACATCAACATGCTGAAGTGTCTCCCTTTTGGGCGCCTCTTTCAACGAACGCTTCCTACGTGCGCTCGTATTCACCTCAAGGATATTGCCACCACCTTCAATGCAGCACAAACGCGTGTAGAACGCGCTGTTTTCAGGCTGTGCCAAGGCAGCACAAACGCTACAAACGCGTTTCAAACGCACTGCATTGAGGCGGTGGCGCAGGGAGGAGAGAGAGCGAACGACGAGACAAGGAGCGGCCAAGCTTAGAATAACAGAGAGCTGAGCTAGTTGGTAAGTATTCATTCTAAAAAGACAGGGCGTGCAAACACGGACACAAGAAGAAGTCAGGACACCACAAACTTTCATGCAATAGGTCATTGAATAGGCGCTTCATGCAATAGGCGCTTGTGGTGTCCTGACTTCTTTCTTGTGTCCTTGTGCACGCCCTGTTTTTAGAGCGGCAAAGACTGCACCTACCCTCTCCTACACTCTCTCTACACACGCGGGAGCTCCGCCAGGGCGCTGGCCGAGCTCCCGCGATGCGAGCGCCCTCACACCAGAGCGCGCTCCTCTCCACTCACTCTTCGCTACTCCGCCCGCACCACCTGCTCCGGTTGCTAGGGGCGAGGATAAGCGCGCGCGCCCGCAGCTGTTGCTATGGGAGAGGGAGTGAGAGCGCAGAGGCGCGCGGACAGCGACGCCTGACATAGGCCGACTAAAGCCCCAACCGCATGCACGCGATTTTCGGGCGACGGCGACGAGCGACAGCGACGAGCGGCATGATTTGTTGTCGCGGAGGGCCATCCATCGCCGTCGCTTGTCGCGTCGCAGCTTTCTGGAAAACTAGAAAAATCGCTTGTCGCCCGGAAGTGAGCGTGACGATTTCCGGCAAATGGCATCATCAATCCTCGCTTCGGTTGCAATTTGCTCTTGATGCTTCCAATCGGCGCGTACTTCAATGAATGCAAGTTATAGCCTACCTTCTTTGCAACCCCATCTGACGTGGAGAGCGAGGCAGCGGCCGTATTTTGTCGTTAATTTTGATCGACGGCTCGTTTTGATGTTTCGGTGGTAGCTTGCTGCAATGATGGTAGCTTGCTGCAATGTCAGTTTAAAGTGCGTTGTAGCGTCGTAGACGTCGTAGATGCGTAGTAGATAGATAGCGTGCGCTTCCGGGTGCCCCTCGAGGTCACAGCAGATACTACTGTCGCAGTTAAACAAAACATTGCAAAAGAATAGAAAATCCCGTAACGCTGCTGTGACTTCCTTATCTCACACAAGTCAATAATAAATTTGACATGCTGCCATTCATCTACTCTGTAATTCTTTTTTGCAATTTACCTGCGTGCACGCAATAGTTTTAAATCTAGCAACCATGACACTTTGTCGCGAACATGTGGGTGCTCCCGTCGCGATGCGACATCGCGACGGAGCCCGTTTGTCGCTGTCGCTCGTCGCCGTCGCTCGTCGCCGTCGCTCGAAAATCGCGTGCATGCGGTTGGGGCTTAAGAAATGCATCCGCATTTAAAAAGTGCGTGCTTCGGCTCCGTTGCCTTGGCTGCGCTGCCACAGAAAGTTTTCGCCAGCTATTGTACTCTCCCTGTTGTGATCATTTGCTGTGGCCATTTAAACGGGGGCCCGGCCTTCCCCATAGTATACGTAGGCTGCTAGTTCTTCAATTTAAATAGCTGTGTTCGTCAGGTGGAGTGTCATGCTGAAAATTACGCGAAAATTAAAAAGGGTTACTCGGTCTACACCGAGCAACTTTTGACCTAACATGAGATTGTGGGTAAAATGCCCACCTGTTTAGGCTTGCATGCCGCATAAAGTGGTGAAGCCACTCAGCATGTCACACGACAGTTCACACAGCTGCATGCGTCACATGGTAGTCTTGCGAGTTTGCAAACAGTATTTTGCACACTACGTTGTCAACAAACCTACAAGTGCGCGGCGCTTGCTTAGTAAAAAAGCACAAATAGCAAAAAAAACGCAGGTATTCAATTCTACTTGCTCATAATATTGCTCTTAGCACGCATGGCATCGCTGTGTCCAACCTCAAGTCTTTGGTGAAGCAAACAGTTACTTCGAGTCTTCTCGACTGCGTATGGCGTATAACAAATAAGTAATGTGCATTGAAGTGAACCAACCAACCACGACACTTGATTTACAGATGTGCATTCCTTCGATATGTAGAGCAGGGACATGTGTCGACTCATTTCTAAATTGGTCCGATGAACAGACGAAGCGTTACAAGTTGCGAACCTTGGGAGAGTGATTATAGTTAGCCGCAGAAGTGATATTGGCAATTTCTGTTGGCATTGCTTGAGATTTATTGACAGTTTTATACGCGATGTCCTTTTCTCACGAGGTTCAGCCAAAACGGGGCTGTATAGGGTCTTCATCTTCGCATGTCACTACTAAAAGACGCATGCTGCTCAAATGGACACTTTAAAGGAGCATAGACTACATTCTAAATTGGTTTTCCCGACAGACATTTCGGATGTAATTGCAGGGCGCCATTGACCAAGGTTCAAAATTCTGTCACCTCTCTGTCGTGGACTAAACAGCTTTGCTCATAACGCACCATAAAACACTGTTAAATATCCTCAATTAATCATATTCCTCAAATAAACCATAAGATCTCAAATTAAAGGCCTGTGCAGTTGCTCGTTTCTAAACGAGTTGTACAATCAGCTTTGTCAAGTGCTTTGAGCTGTGTGGGAAATGGCGAGAAACCTACATCATTATCGCCGGGCATCAATGGAGGTCGCAATAAGTAGGAGCACATGGTTTCCCGCTAATGATTGGCTCCACTGACGATTGCCAGTGATCTTCGCAGCTTCTAAACAGTACTGGCGAAGCTTGCACTAAGCCGCGCAAGGCTTGAAACAGCGAAACTGTACAATTGTGAAGGCTAATCTGGTTGCTTCATGGTTGTTTCGAAGCCTTAGTTAGCGATGCAGGTTGCTTCATGGTTGTTTCGAAGCCTTAGTTAAGCGATGCAGATTGTTTCCATAGACTCCGTCTAGGCCATTGATAGGCCTTGGCTGGGTGATGCTAGGTTGTCTCTACGTGGATTCTCTGTGCAGAGAGGTTCGAGTTAAACCACAGACAGTCACAGGCGCGACGCGGTTGTCCGAACTCCAGAAACAGAACCTCGCGCTGAAACCAAGCTCATAGTTCTACGGGCACGCCGAAGTTGGCGTAGGCCTTCCATCGCTTCGGGGCCGCCGTCGCTTCGCAGCTATGTGTTGGGCTAACTGTTGACTTAATTTTTAGTGGATCAGTGGTGAGTAGTGGAATTTACCCCATTTCTGTGGCACATACTCTCTTATGATGATGGTTGTTTGGCTCGCCGGACAAGGAACAATGTCCTAAACAGCTTTGCTGCTAAAATAAATGCGCGAGCTGGTGCAGTTTACCGCTTTCCCATAGCAGACTGTTTGGTACTCGATATCGTCGCAAATTTTCTGGACAAACAAGAAGGGCGCTGCACTCTAATTTGTGCTAGTGTCCCTGTATAGCTACCGCTTCGGGAGTACATACAGGAACTGTAACCTGTGAAAATGGGAAACCAGTCGTGTCGTGGCGCTTCTGAAGCCTGGCAAAACACCTCATGCCCTGGTATCCTACAGACCAATTGCCCTGGCAAGTTGCGTAGGCAAGGTCATGGAGAAAATGCTGTTGACGAAGCTGGAATGGTTTCTTGTGAAGAACAACCTTTATCCAGACATAATGACAGGTTTTCGCAAGGGAAGGTCCTCATTTGACAGCGTGATCGATCTCGTATCAACTGCTGAACAGGCCAAGAGGCGCCGACGCTTGACAGGAGCGCTATTTTTGGGTGTCAAAGGCGCATATGACAATGTGTTACATGACGCTATCCTCGACGCACTTGAGGAGCTAGGGATTGGAGGCAGAGTGTTTCTGTGGATACTAACTTACATTACACGCCGGACCATCTTTATGGCGACGACGGATGGAGAGACGAGTCGTCATGAAGTCCTCCGTGGAGCTCCTCAAGGCGGCATTCTCAGCCCGATGCCCTTCAACAACACTCTCATAGGACTCGCCTACGTAGTGCCAGACACAGCCAGGATGAGCTTGTACGCTGACAACAACTGCATATGGGCTTCCGGTGTTTTCACCACCACAGCTTCGGGCGAGACTACAACGTGCAGTGTCGGTCACCTCTAAATATTTGCGTTCGCGAGGTCTACAATTGGCGACAGCGAAGTGTGTGGACCTAGCATTTACACGCAAACGATGCATCGTTACCAAATCATAATTGCTGGCACTTCTGTACCATACGTAACATATCATCAATTCTTAGGAGTGATGATTGACCGAAACTTGTCCTGGTCGAAGCACGTGTCGATGCTTAGATCCAAGCTAAGCAGCTTCATACACATGCTTAGATATATAGCAGGCACGAAATGGGGCCCATCAGAGAGGTCGTTGCTTCAGCTGTATGAGGCACCTTCAGCTGTATGAGGCACCATACAACTTACCTGTTATGACCAACCTACGCCCGTCCTGCTTGCGTACATTAGAAAGTTCGCAAGCTCAGGCATTGAGGACATGTCTTGGCGCACCGCGATGTAGGTCAACATTAGAAGTTATTGCGGAAGCACGCATAACTCCCATGGATAGTTATCTTTCATGCGAACCGTTAAAGGGGCCCCGCAACACCTTTCTTAGTTATATTGGAATAGTCTCATTATTGACGTATGACTCTTCACGAGTCATATGCCCATAGGTCGGCAAAAAATGTGGAGCTCACTCAGACTCACACATGAAATATATTTTGCCCTTAGAGCTCACTCGGACTCAGACTCGCGAAATTTTTCCTCAACCGGACTCACTCGGACTCAGACTCACTGGAAATATTTTCAGCCGGACTCACTCGGACTCAAACTCACGAAATTATTACTCACTCGGATTCACTCAGACTCAGACTCACGGCATTGTCTGAGTCTGAGTGAGTCTGAGTGAGTCGACTCATGAGTCTGTTAGCGTATAATTGGTTTTATCGACTATGGTGTCAATGCTTTTTCACTCCAATATCTCGCATAATTGGTGCTCTACTTGGCGTCTTTTGATGTCGTACCTTCAAATATGAGTTATGCGTGGTTGCAATACAGTAAGGACATTTTTATTTAAAGGGATGACTCAGACGAAATATTTTATCAAGAATTTCCCGTGAAAGAGTTTTCGGCGGCAGGTCATGGAACCCCCCACCTCTGTAACTCACGCCTCTGATCAATAAATATTGAGCTGGCGTATGAACTCTAGGGCTTTGAAAGATGCGTGAGTCGACGGGACTATAAACGTGAGCTGACATAAGGCTGATAATATTGCTGAAGAGGTGCAGATAGAACGAGTGGTCGGCAAAAAGGTGTGGAGCTCACTCACAATCACTCATGAAATATATTTTGCCCTTGGAGCTCACTCGGACTCAGACTCACGAAAATTTTCCTCAACTGGACTCACTAGGACTCAGACTAACTGAAAATTTTCTCAGCCGGACTCACTCGGACTCAAACTCACGAAATTATTACTCACCCGGGCTCACTCAGACTCAGACTCACAGCTCGATCTGAGTCTGAGTGAGTCGACTAATGAGTGAGTTTGCCGACCTATGCATATGCCGCAAAAATTTTTCGAATCCGTGAAGTCTAAGTGGTGTTACCAAATTATAGAGATCACGTTCCGCAGCTTTCTCCCTCAACTCAACGCCGCGAGCGCGCGGAAAGCTGGGCAGCGAGTCGAGGGAGGGAGCGCAGAGAGGCGAGGCTCCGCCCAAGAGCGCCGGCGGAATTTTTTTCTTCATTTTTTTCTCTCTGACGTCTGGGCGCAGCCACGTGGTCTGTGCCGCCACTTCCGGTCGGCTTGCGTCGTTCTCGTCGAGCGGAGCCGATCGCACTGTGTATCGCGCGTGCTTGAAAACTGCGCGTCGGTTTGGTAATGTTGGGTGTGCACCTCGAACGCCGTAGTGTTTTCATCGCTCTGCCAACCATGGAAGCAAACCTGCGCGCTCGTTTGGAACGAATGACAGCTGAGATCGGTTTCGGCCCATACTCCGATACACCGCCTCGTAAGACGGCACTGGCAGACGACCCCGAAGCGCCGCCATTACCGGACGCCAGCATTGTTATCGGAGACATGCTGCGCCCCTGCTACCCCTGCCTCGGTCGGTCGTGAGAACGTGCCGACGATGCAGTTCCCAGCTGACGAGGCAACACTCGAACGGCTGCCACTCTAACGGCAACCGGCGATGGTCAAAAGCACAGAAATATTCACGTTTTCGGCACTGCGCATGGCGAAGAAAACGGAACCACGCAACTACGAGCAGACGAGCTGTCGGTGAGACCGGAAGTGCTAATACTAATGTTTGTTCGGTGTTTTTAACGCGATAACAGAAAAAAACGTACATATTATCTACTTATTGAACTCAAAATTTTTTTCTTCATTTTTTCTCTCTGACGTCTGGCGCAGCCACGTGGTCTGTGCCGCCACTTCCGGTCGGCTTGCGTCGTTCTCGTCGAGCGGAGCCGATCGCACTGTGTATCGCGCGTGCTTGAAAACTGCGCGTCGGTTTGGTAATGTTGGGTGTGCACCTCGAACGCCGTAGTGTTTTCATCGCTCTGCCAACCATGGAAACCTGCGCGCTCGTTTGGAACGAATGACAGCTGAGATCGGTTTCGGCCCATACTCTGATACACCGCCTCGTAAGACGGCACTGGCAGACGACCCCGAAGCGCCGCCATTACCGGACGCCAGCATTGTTATCGGAGACATGCTGCGCCCCTGCTACCCCTGCCTCGGTCGGTCGTGAGAACGTGCCGACGATGCAGTTCCCAGCTGACGAGGCAACACTCGAACGGCTGCCACTCTAACGGCAACCGGCGATGGTCAAAAGCACAGAAATATTCACGTTTTCGGCACTGCGCATGGCGAAGAAACGGAACCACGCAACTACGAGCAGACGAGCTGTCGGTGAGACCGGAAGTGCTAATACTAATGTTTGTTCGGTGTTTTTAACGCGATAACAGAATAAAACGTACATATTATCTACTTATTGAACTCAAAATTAACAACGAAAGTAATAATGAGGGTGTTATCGTGATTATAACATCAGCCAATGGTGGAACTGCCGACAATCACGTCATATTTTGCGGACTAATACATCATTTGTCGAGAGAAGAGGGAGCGATATTCAGCTGACTTTGAGAATTTATTGTAAATTCCAGTCCGTGCGCACGGGAGCCTGTTCTCGGGAGCCTCGACTACCGATCGGCAGCGCTTTTTGAGCATGCTCGAAAAGTGTTGCAGGGCCCCTTTAGAGTTTATCTCCGACTATTGACGCGGCATGAGCGTCATAATCTGGCAACGATCCACACCCACCGCCGGACAGCACTTTTGCAGAAATCATCTCACGCCATGAGAACATCATTCCCCCAGGATTCGCTCCCGCAAAAGTTGCAGAGATACCAGCATGGATTTTATCAAGACCTACAGTGCGCCTATCTATTCCAGGAGTGGGTAAAACGTCGCGCATACCTTTATGTGGCCTCAAACAATTAACGTTATCATATATACCCACAGAATATGCCAATTCTGTCCATGTTTTTACTGACGGGTCTGTGTTACCCACTGCGTCAAGAGCGGCATTCGTTACACCGAGTTTGAAGAACAGTGAACGCTTCCGACTGGACCACCGAACAACATCGACGGCGGCAGAGACTGTAGCCATCCGCGAGGTAATTCGTTACATATCGACAGAACCTCCTCACCCATATCCTATATTTGTGACTGTAAACCAGCACTCCAAGTTATATATTCAGCACTTAAACGAGGGCCTTATTACATACTTGCTCACGAAATGGCCGAATTACACGATGTCGCCCTGAAAACTGGCCATCGTATCATGTGTCAGTGGGTTCCAGGGCACTGCGGTCTGCAGGGCAATGAGCAAGCCGATGGGGAGGCAAAGATGGCCCATGATAACGCCAGAGTACTAGCTATCCCTTTTTCTTTCCAGACCGGATACTAACACGTAGTGTACACACTCCTGAGTGAGACTACAGCAGCATATCGGTCTTTACCAAGCCATCGTCACCGCCGGCTTCACGAACTTGACCCAAATATGAGTGTTAGAATCCCACCAACCATGAAAAGGTGTATTACAAGCTTATTTCACCGACTACGACTAGGTGTGACATTCACTCGCCGTTACCTACACCTTATCGGCCGTGCCGACAGTCCCAATTGCGAGGTGTGTGGCACTCCTGAGACTATGGAACACCTCCTGTGCGTCTGCCCACGATACCTCACGCAAAGAAATTCAATGGCGGCCGTCTTGTTGTCATCGAAGCAACAAGTTTCAGAAAAAGTTCTGTTGGGACCACCACCATGTCATCAGCGCGATACTCTGAAAGCGCTGAACGTGTTTTTGCGCGATACAGAGCTCGACGAGAGACTGTAAATAGTTTCGGACATTCAAGGACTTACTTCGTCACCACTTTTCTCCATCATCATCATCCGCATCTTCTCTCCACTCTCTATACTACCACTCTCCCATTCCTAAGCAAGCCAGAACATTGACTCAGGCCGACATCTCAGCTTTTCTGCCATAATAAACCTTTTCTCTGTCTCTGTGCTAAGGTGCCTCAATGCGCGCGCGCCCGCTTATCGTGCTGCTACCTTTTGTACCGGTTCCGCCACTGTAGTGCTCACATCGTCCTCGCCAAGCTGTTGCGCTCACGTGCGCGAACTGCTGCTGCGTTCGCGCGGCTTTCTTCGACGTGCTATGCCTGGATCTTGCGTCCCTCATTGAGCGGGCACCTTCCCGTCAGAGCAAAACCAGTATGCAGCGGGAGTGAGAATGGCGGCCACCGTAGCAAACGAAGCAGATGTCTTCACTAGAAGCGGAGGAGCGGGCATCGATGCACTGTAATCTGTGCTATCGCGAATTGATGCATGCGCCGAAAGCGCGCATCAAGGCACCGTAATCTGTGCAAACGGGACAGCATACAACTATTCTACAGTATAGCACATAGTACTCCAAACCACCTACATTGAGTGCGTAAGCAATTCCATGCATACCCAATGAGCCATCAAAGGCAATCCATGGCGGCGCGGACGAAACCGGACAGCATGGTAAAAAATAATTCCAAAGGCACCGAATATTGAGAGGCTTGGCAGTGGAATTGTGGCACTTTTCGCAAGCATGCGGCGCTGCTCCATATTTATGTCAATTCGGCAGCAATCAATTCAGATGCAGTAGGCTTGCAGGAGACCAACACCAAACCGGTCAAGCTGCAGGATATTAAACGCTAGAAACCTCGTACTACGCCAGTGTTGCAACACTGGAGAGCAAGTCAATCACCGCTAAAGCAGACTATGAGGACGAAATTCAGTTTCACCACAAATTACTTAGCCTCCTCCCACAAAACAGAGGAAAGGCAAAAACAATCATGGTTAATATATACAGCCCAACTAAATACAAACACGAAGATATACTATATCCTCTTTAGCAGGCTTTTTGAAAAAGCCTGCTAAAGAGGCCGTCGAGATCGTGGACACCATATAGGCTGGCGGTTCTGGGAGATTTTAACGCACCCAACATGACATTTCGGTACGCACCATGCTCTTATAAGGGAACGTGTATTCAGCCTACGGGTTCCAACCTAGGCTTAAACCTAACCAAGCTCGCCACAGCGCCAACACGGCTGAGCAACAGTGCCAGCAGAGACACACATCCCTATTTGACATTTACGTGCAATATCGCGGTTGCCACATACACAAACATGAAAGAAAACGTCTCCAGCGACCACTATATTCTGAGTACTTCCTCTATGGACACTCAAACTACGCAAGATAGTAGGAGAGGCTGTGCCGACGAACTGGGAAGAAATTCTGCACCATGACCTCCCTTATCATGTACCCAAATGCATCAAGGAATGGACTGACTATATACGCGACAAGCACGAGAAAAGCTCTAAACAAATAGCACGAAGCGGCAGAAACATCGGCAGTAGATCGTCATCTGGTACATCTCTGGGAAAGCAGGCGTAGTATGCTGAAAACGAGCCAAAGACAGCGCCTAAACAAAAACCTCCTCAGGAGAATAGCAGCGCTATCGGAAGAGGCAAACTAATCTTCAAATAAGCTAGAAGCGGAGGAATGGATCCAATTTTGTAGTTCCTTGGTACCCTAAGTACTGCAAAAAACATGGGCAATTCATAGAAACATGCTGCTACGCGACGAATCTAGATCAACAATGAATAGAACAATACAGAGAATCACGGATGACTTTCCGGGTACAAGCGAAGAGCTTATTCAAGCCCTCAAAGACAGATACATTAGCCGCAAGCAGATTACCGAAAAAACAATAAAACTTACACCATTTTCCGCTAAAGGAGACCATGAGGCGATGCGAAGCCGGAGCACTTGCACGATCGCGTTCCGTTGCTGTTCGTTGGGCATGCTACCGACCTCGCGTCGTGGAACGCGAGGAGGAACGCTACGACCATCGTGTCTTCCCTCTAGCCTGGCCGTTAATTCTTACAGGGCGAGCGGGTAACGCAGTCGACAGGCGCGCGAGAGGGGACAGCGTAGGAGGAGAGAGAGGGGGAGAGGACGAGCATGCGCTGGCGCTCATCGCGGCGTTGCGCAGGAGAGAATTTCGGCATGTCTAGCCCGCGTTTCAGAGGAAGAGGGGGAGGGAGAGGCGAGGGAGAGGAGGAGTGGAGAGGGCGAGTGGTGACGGTATGCGCATGCGCAGTAAGGGTGATCACGCCGCACACCACCACCGGTTTGAACTCCGCTATAAGATGCTTTGCATCTAATACACGGGAACTGAGAACACCAAAACACACCCCAACAACAAAGAGCGAGGCCTTCGTAGCATCTCAGGCATCTAAGCGCAGCTCAGCCCCTGGGATCGGATCACTAAGGCAATTATTAGGCACGTCAGCGATAGGGCTTTACAAGAAATAACTAACCACTTCAACGAACACTACACGTCTAAAGGGATAGTCCTAGACGATTAGGAAGTGGCGAAAATAATAACAATACACTAACTCAGAAAAATACCGGACCTAGAAGCACTGAGGCCTATGTCGCCCCTTTCTTGCACGGGGGAACTGTTTGAACGGGGAGAACAAAGGTTACAGTATCCTACACAGAAGAAGGACTCGGCCACAGTGTTGGGTTTCCGCATTTTTCTACCCATGCAGGATGTCTTCTTCCTTTCACAAGAGGAAGTATTTATTTCAACTGTTCATTCTGTTATGTATTATTGGTCGGGCGTGCCTACTAAAAGCCATGCACAAACAGGTTAAAATTTTAACTGTTATCAATCGGGCCAGCTGCACAGACAACGCTACACTAACACACGGCTTCAGGCATCAAAATACAGCAGATGTCAGAAAAATACAGCAGTAAAACTAATTACGTCCGTCAAATATAGCGAGCGTCTCAGGATCTGGCAACGTTCCTTTTGTTCCATCATGGCGGAATCCATGCGGCTATATGTTTCAATTCATGGACCCTACGAGGAGCTTTTGCTCTAGAGTCTGTATATTAACTTTATGGCGGTGGCTTGTCGTGAAAAACCGACAAAAAAAAGAGAAATATTTATTTCCCTTCTACGAAATGCAGCTTGATAAATACAAAACATTTACGGCCCGTGTTCCGCGAACGTTACACTCATTTCTTTGTGCTTTATTTGATTGAACAAGTATGCAAATTTCTATAGCCTCATTCCCAGGAGCCCTACGCAGAAAAGTGGTACTTTCATAAGTGAGGCTTAAGTGTACTTTTTGAAACTTTCCCCAAACTTATTCAATACTTTTACTTTCCTTGTGCTTTCATGAGTGAACTTTTCGCGATACTTAAGTTCTGTTCTTGAATACCGGCCTTGGGCTCTTGGGCTCGCAGTGTTCCAAGACACAAAAACAAAAACTAACGTGGGTCGCGGCAAGGAGGTTTTAAAGAATTGCTGGAGTGGCGATTATTGCGCAAGAGTGAAGCCGTGCCCACAAAAATATGGCGGCTGCGTCCGCCATCTTGGTAGGGGCACGATAAATTATCGGCGTTTGGCGAAGGAAAGTGAGCGTTTGCCTCGCACGCCAGACGAGTTTAATATGGCAACATTTACGGGTCAGATACTGCTCCAAGCGTCTCTATGTGTTACTAGTTTTCGTAAGTAAGCCTCAAAGTCAGGGCAAATTTTATCGGATATCAATCGCCAATACTCCTCTCGACGGGTTACTTTTGCCGGCAACAGCAATTTTTTACTTTATAATTAAGGTATTTGCGCTAACAGATCAAAACCATTTGATCTCTAAGTAGACAGCACCAGAAAGAGCGTGTTTCCAAGCTCTTTGGTGGGCAAAAGCCGGCTTCACTTTGGCTGGCAAGACGTTGCGAGACCTTCCACTCCAGAATTTTTTTAGGGGCGAAGCTCCTTAAGGCGGCACCCGTTCGTCCCTCGTAGTCGTAGTCGTAGTGCGTAACCAGTCTTACGCTTTGACCTCCAAGGTGGTGCCGGTGGGAGATTTTTCCTGTGCGTTGTTGAACAATAAAAATTTCGCAGCGTTAGCTAAAAGCCGACTTCTTCTGTCTCTCATTCCCATTAGCAGCCATTCTTTACCTCCAAGGTAGTGCCTGGTGAGATTTCTCCTGTGCGTGATTAAACAATAAAAATTTTGTTCAAAACGCCGTTGATTGATGAAATAAACCAACGAAAGACGCCAGATGTTTCTAAAGCAAAACGAAAAGACGCCAGCTGCTTAACGAAAGACGCCAGATGTTTTCTAAAGCAATGGCTTTCTAAACAATGAAAATTCACAGCGTACATATAAAATTAAAGTGAGCTGCAAGTCGTCATAACTCATCGAACCTTTAGTATAAACGCGCCCGATCTCACGTCGGTGATGATGTACTGGGCAGAATTCACGGAAGATTCACGGTTTACCGATGAACCTCCGCAGCTTCGCCCACTCATCATCATTCACTCCGTGGATATGCTGTGATTTTTTTTAAACCTCCTTGGTCGCCGGCGAGACGACGCTAACGCAGCGCGGGCAACGACGCATAATTATAATTTCGCCATGTGGGGCATCCCATGCGTTTGAATCAACGCCGCCTGCGTTTGATCCAACTCTCAAACGCTGCTGCTGCTCCGAACACAAGAACAGCCTACCGAACGCAGCTACTAGCGGGATGACGGCATAGTTTCTTACTATCATACTTAGAGCGAAATCTCGCGCTAGTGTCTATGCGAGCTCCTTCAGTGGCTCATGGCCACCATGGGAATGACGGAAAGTACAGGCTTCGGATCTGCTTCGGATGACTTTCGTTCTTGAAATTCGCGACGCTTGTTTACCGAGTGGAAGACAGTGATGTGAAGTTATTACCAATTAAAACTTGCTTGATTCTTTTGTACGTAAAACTTATTGCAAAAAGCTTGCGTGACCGTGAGATGGACGTGAATCCTCGACAAATTCAACCACCAGGATATGCATTGCTCTGCAGTTGCGTTCTAGCTTTGCCGTCAAGATGTAATGAATTATTTTTTACAGCGCTTAAAACATCACATTCGTTTTACCTTCTAAAGCACACATTATCAATTTCTGGAAATAACAGTACTGTATTGAGTGAGAAACAAGGTATCGTCTGCTGTGATGCCAGGTGCGTCTATCCAAGTGGGCTGCCCCAACGCATCTCTCGTTTTGTTATGAAGTCGAGCCAGAGGAGCGTGATGGTGCGTCTACTTAGCTTCGCCGTGGTTTTGCAGCTGATTAGAAAGAGTTTTGGCAAGACGTGCTTATCAAAAAACTTGCACAGTATGCAATTTGCTGCACTGGCATCGGATGCTTCACCTATGAGCAACGGCGAGTGCATGGCGCTTTGCTAAAACTCAAATACATCCTGTAAAGCTGCAACGACGCAGCAAACCGAGAGATCTAGTGGTCTTAAGTCTCTTTGAACAACAATGGCAATGCTTGAGCGCTTTTTAACGCACCACGCTACCCACGCCTCGCAAAGAACGAAACTGAAGCTGTAGAGAAAATTATATGTAGAGAGTTTGCCAGCTAACGCTATCCAGTGCGAAGCATGTACTTCCCACATTTCCATGGTGGTTGAACGATCGCAGCGCCAGTTTCATTTCTAGGCTATTCTATGAAAATCAACGGGTAACGGCCTTTAGAGCTAGTGTGCCTCGATGCGCGCGGAGAAAGCGCACATGAAGGCATCCTACTTTAAAGCGCGCCATTTAGCGGGTGATAATGAACATCTGAAGCGCCTCTGACTTCTTTGTACCAGCAGCGGTAACTGGTGTATATAAGCACTTTGATGCAGTATAGCCCACGTCTCGCATAATTTGAATTTCGCCACGTGAGGCGTTCTGTGCGAACGCCGCCTGCGTTTGATACAAGTCTCAAACTCTGCTGCTCCTCCGAACACAAGAGCAGCCTACCCAACGCAGCTACAAGCGGGTCGACGGCCTTTAAAGCGCGCCCTTCGCGCCATCTGGCGGGTGATAACGAACACGCCCAAGCACGTCCGATCTCTGGGTACCGAACCATGGTAACTGGTGTATAAATAACTCGCGGTTAGTGTACTGGAAGATGCATACTGCCTGGCGGCATTGTATAATGCAGCGCGCTGGGGAGCGATGGGTCGCAGGTTCGAAATCCCGGTCGCGCGCTCCTGAAACTCTCTCTTTTGAATTATTTTTATTTCTGGATTTTATTATGTCCACATACATATGCATACACGGCACATGACGGCGACGGCAAAAGCAGCCGAGAGTGTCCATATAATTGCTGCCGCTATAAAAAAAAAAAAAAAACACCCTGTGTAACATGGTGGCAGCATTTAACGAAGAAGAAAACGGCACTATGTACTTACAGCGAAACGCAATGTGGCGAAGGAACCCACGCGATTATGCTTGCCTTCACGTCCTTCTTTGTGTCGCGTCATTGTGAGCGTATTTGGCTAGTGCCCGGCTTCAGAACGACTGCGCGAAGGAAAACTGCTAGCCGGCCTAGTTGGAATGAATTCATCTTTTAGCCACTTGCGCGAAACAAAGAAGGACGAAGAAGAGGGCACACACGGACAAGCGCAATGCTTCGTCCCTGTATTTTTCCGCGCAAGTGGCTGAACGATTAATGCGCGAAGGTGCGGCTTTTCTGAAGATTTATTGTACCTTCTTCAGATCTATATCAACAGGCAAAGGTCTATGTTTTCCATTTGTCTGGATGGACAACCCACCAGCGACCATTGACCAGTACAGAGGGTTGGGAGCAAAGTAGGGCAAACTGTGCCGCACGCCAGGTACACAAAATAAACAGGGCACTGTTGCGGTCACACTTTGCCAGTCACAGTTTGGCAACTTGGGTTCACTCCGACAGTACACTACATGGCTAAAACAAACGCTAACTAGTGATGCTAAGGATGGCCGGAGAATGGGGGGAGGTGGAAAGGGGGGCACACTGTTGCCTCCGCATGAATGATGCCTCATTTAACAGGCAAAACTCGCACCCGAGTGTGTCATGCCAAGCAGTTCTTCTGCTGCTACAAGGCAGTAAGCTACATGAATGTGCTCCATACAGTTGAGGTAATGAGAAGTGCGGAAACAACAAGAAACAGTAGCTTGCACACGTATTAAAAATAACAGCTCATTAGGGATGAAATCGGGACAACTTGTGTGTCGTGTAAAAGAATGTAATATGATCTGGGGTTTAACGTCCCAAAATACCATGATATGATTGTGAGAGACGCCGTAGTGGAGGGCTCCGGAAATTTCGACCACCTGGGGTTCTTTAGCGTAAAAGAGTGTGAAATGAGATACTCTATTGGCGAAAGTTCTACATATTAATTGTAGACGTTGGCGAATAGAATTCAAGTAGAATATAGCGAAAGTTTCGACGTATAATGACGAAGTAGTACCTGCTAGAGCTTTATGAGCGAAAACCACGATATGATTAAGTGGTGCGCATAAAGGGCAACTGCGCATTATTTTAACTGCCTGGGTTTTTTAACGTGCACAAATCTAAGTGAATGGGTGTTGCTGGTTTCGCCCCATCTAAATGCAGCTGCCGCGGTCGGGATTCGAACCCCCGTCTTTGAGGTTAACAGCGTAACGCTTTCGAGCCCATTTGAGAGGATTCTTGTCCAGTGCGCACAACATCACTGTACACCGTATTTCATGCTGAAAATAAAACGGAACTAAACCACGGCTGGTATAACAAAGGTATCCATGGTACATGCAACAAAGCGTTTGAACAGTACATTCACTGCCATTATGAATAGCTGGAGTTGTATGTACTATTGGGCACTGACACCACACTATGTTAGACAAGGTTATGATCACAGCAGGATGAGCTTATGCTAGTATGCAGTTTGTGAAGAGAAACAACTTTGTAGTGAACACACATTTTTCTTCGTTGCGATAAAATTTTTGGTATCATGACATTAAGCCACCAATATTTCCAATAAAGGAAGTCGTGCTACAAAAATCATTAAAGCATATTTTAAAGCAGTTACACGCTCGCGCACACACGCACGCACAAACACAAACGCACAAACGCACAAACACACACACACACACACACACACACACACACACACACACACACACACACAAAGGGAGAAATTTGAATATGTACTTTAATTTAATGACAACCATGCAAAGAAAGTCGAGCACAAAAAATGTTGGCCCTCTTAGATATCCCATGACGTCATTCTGCTTTGCAGGGAGTATATAGATATTACAATAGTTTCAGCGTTTGAGCAGGAAAGTAAAAAAAAAATAAGTAAATTCTGGACTTTTACGAGCCAAAATCATGTTCTGGATCTCAGGCATGCTGGGGCCGGGTTCATTAGATTCATTTTGAACATCGTAGCTTATTTACCCTTCAAACATATAACGGAACAATGTCGCTCCACGTGTCGCCACACTCGACTTGCGACCACGATTTGAAATTGCTATTTCTTGCTTATCTGGCATGTATGGAATAAGCCAACACAATATTGACGCGCACCACTGCGTGCTACCTGCTACGGGATAGTCCAGTGCAGTTTTAGTCCTTACCAAGCCACTGAAACTCGACAGCAACTTCCGTGCAACTAGAAAATTACTAAGACAAGCGGGAAAGCTACGTGTGAAGCGAAGAAAATAGTCGTCGGCAGAAGTCACGTGAAATCTATAGCGATCGCAGAAAGTTCGCCCGCAGGCGTCGTCTTTCGGTGCCACTGGGATCCGTCATGCTCTGCCATCCTGTTCAGGCAAGTTCATGACGAAAAGATGCCTACTGCAGGGACTTCTCCGTCCTGAGGCTGCTTTTCACGAACACTGATTGACACTTATTGTGTCAACCACTCACGGCAAGAGGGAGACGACGACACGATTCTAGGCCACGAATGCACAGCACGGCAGGAAAGTCACGCAAATCTATCACTTGCAATCATGCCCGACGACACGGATTATTCTGGTAGACTATAGGTTGACCACCACAACGAGCCAAATCGGATCTTTGGTATTGATGGCTTCCGCTTTGGATCAAAGTAGTCTCCACGGACGCCTACTGAGTTTCTGTTTGCTTTTTTGTGCTATACAACATATTTTCATGCGTCGTTCTACCTCTATTAAATAATATCAGGGTGAGGAGGCGAAGCGCGCCCTGTGTGCATGTGTATGTAAGGGGTCTTTGGTGAGAGGGGGGCACAGGTGAGGATGCATCCCCTCCTCTGGGCAGCTAGGGAGAGTGCGGTCATGCCGCGCGTGCGTCGAGGTTTCATGTTGGGCTAGTTGGTAATCCATCTTCGAAAATTGAAGGAGACTTCGTCAATTCCAAAGTGTGTTCGGCGAAAGCCTGTGGCCATTGCACTGACTACGCCAGGATATCGAGTGAATCCACATTCTTGGGGCGCAGTAGTCATTCAGTAGATATGCATTAGTCATAGGTTCCTTAGGTTTCGTTATTTGTTGTTTCATGACTTTTGTTTATTATTGTAAAACTATGCATTTTGTTCACCTTCTATGAAACTGCGCTTGTATATATTAAATATGTATAATGTTATTTCTGTCGTCTATGCTCTGAGTGTGCATTCGAGTGCTAGGGTCCCTCCAGGCAGAGCACATGTGCCTTTTGTCCTTGTATCCAAGACATGTTTTCTTTGTTTGAAACAAAGAGCTAAATAAATAAACCACTTACTGTGGAGTCATCACGGGCCGCTTGGGAGCCATCCGACTAACTCGACTGCTGCAACGAGACGTGCGACGAAGGAGTGTTGCCGCGCGCGCCGCTGTGCCCAAGGTGTTAGAAGTATTATAGGTGGACCGACGGCGCCTCCGGAGCGGCGAACTTTTGTCCGCGGTTTTGTGGCGTCCTTGTTCACAGGGCCCTAGATGGCGCTACACTACTGGTGGCTCAAGAGCGTACAGGCGTGGTCGCTTCGGAGCCGCGACCGCCCTCGAAATGAAACAAAAAAACTGCGTTCGCGCTATAACGTAGCGCAAAAATAATAAATAAATAATAGCTTCGAATAGATCGAAATTGGACGATACAGCCGCTACCTGTTGAATATGTTAATTTGCCACCGCCGAGGTTGGCGGTGGCAATTCAACATATGCTTTCCTCATTCGGAACAATTAAAGATATGACAGTGACGTCACGCTGAAATATGACAAAAATTTAGTTCTATTGTAGAAGTATAGTTAGATAGTTAGAAAAAATACGCATTCGCCGTATATTACAACAGAAAACGCACAGTGTCTTTGCGTGTCGCGAACATTCGAAGTAATTTGCGGTCGTTGATCGCGGATAAAAAAAATGTGTCACGAATACGACTGTTTAGGCTGGTCGTGCATAAAATACTGAATTTTAGCGAATGCCAGCAGCTAAGTTTGAGGCACCGACGAAGGATATGAAAAAGCATCCTGGTTTGGCACTGCGAGAAGGGGAGACATTATGAAGGGTGGATATATGTTTCCGATTCTTCTCTCTTGCCAACTGAGGAATATATTTCACTGTTTATGTCTCGCATAGTCACCCGAAGACAGCGTTACTACTTCGTCTTTCAAGGAACACGTCGATCGCGGTGTGCAGAGTCTTTACGAGCGTAGCCAGTCAACCGCGATGGTACACCGGTTACGGTACTCGGCTGCTGACCGAAGTTCCCTAGTTCGATCCCAGCCGCGGCGGTCGCATTTGATGGAGGCGGCGTGCTAGAGACCCGTGTACTCTACGATGTCAGTGCATGTTAAATAACACCACATTGCCGAAATTTGTGGAGCTCTGCTACGGCGTCCCTCATAATCATAACGTGGTTTCAGCACGTAAAACCCCATATATTCTCATTGTTAACAAGCGTAGCTTTCGCACAGAGAGAGAAAGACTGCAAACGCACGTAGGTGTTAAAAAAAAAACGGGCCAACTCACGGCGTGGATGAACTCAAGACGATGAACTCAAAACGAACTCAATACTTCGTCGGCACGGCGTCATTAGCCAGAGCCGCCTTTCGTGATGTGCTCACAAGAACGTGCCCTTTGTACACTGCTTCCCACGTCTTCGTTATGTACCTCGGCTCGAAGTGCTTCTCGCACACGTAATCAGTCGACTGCAGCACGCGGTCCTTGCGCGGAATCGCATGGCGCCAAACATTCAGGCGTTCCGCATCTCAGGGTGCAGAAAAATCGACTTTTCAGTGCAGGTCTTGTACACAGAGTTGCACCGCGGCACAAAACACTTTTTGCCCATTTCACGGCTTTCTCACTCGAATAGCATGACCTGCCATCGCAAAAAAAGAATTAAACGAGGAAGCAATGTGGCGACAACTGCTTCGTCACCGTGGCTTGGTCGGAAGAGAGGCCGGCGCGCGCCGCTGTGAGCCTCTTGACTGCTCCTGCCACCTCGCGGCGTGACGGCGCGGAGGAACCGAAGTTCGACGCAGCGAGCGCACGGCGCCGGTGCTGCGTCGTTCCACCTGTACTTCTAACACCGTGGCTGTGCCATCACATGATTGCTGAGAGAGTTTGAGGCGGCACGGTTGGACGCCAGCACTGGGTGCCGCGGCCGCGTTGCGCAACAGTTGCGCAGCGCGCGTTGGAAGAGCAACGCGCAACTGTTGCGCGTTGACTGACGGACGCCGTCGTGTCGCGCAGCGCGCGTTGGAAGGAGCAATCCACAAAGGTTGCGCGTTGACCACGCAAGAAGAAACTCCGCTGCTTGAGGCGACCAGGTTACGTCACATTGCCGGAGAGCCACTTCATGCTGGCAGCGTCTAGCAGCACGCAAGGGAAATGCCGTGGTTTCGGTTTCCGAGGGAACCGGCCACGCGCGTTGCTCCCGCTCCGCCGCAGTCACGGAGCAGGGACACAGAGCGCGTTCGGCCGCGTTCATTTCTTGCTCAACCTTTTCCCTGCAAGCCTTGCGCCTGCATTTGCGGGTTTCATCAAAATACCTGCTTCCCATCTTAGGCTAGGAAATGCCGAAGAAGAGCATACAATGCGCAGCAGCGTTACTACAATGGCCACGCCCGCTACATAAAAAAAAAATTCCCCCACCTCCCCGGAGGGAATCGTGAGGAAATGCGAATGTATTTCTTGCGCCAAGAGTACACGGCGTAGTAATTTTAATGGCGTAAAGCTGGACACATCGACGCGCTCAAGTGACCCGTTTGGGCGCCTCTCTCAACGAGCGCTTCATACGTACGTTCGTAATCACCTCAGGGATGTTGCCACCGCCTTCAATGCAGCACAAACGCCTTTAGAACGCACTGTTTTCAGGCTGTGCCAAGGCAGCACAAACGGTACAAACGCGTTTCAAACGCACTGCATTGAGGCGGTGGCGCAGTGGCGGGAGGAGATAGAGATAATGGCGAGAGAAGGAGCGGCGAAGCACTGCACCTACCCTCCTACACTCTCTCCACACACGCGGGAGCTCCGCCGAGCTCTCGCGATGCGAACGCCCTCACACGCCAGAGCGCGCTCCACCTCTCCACTCACTCTCCGCTACTCCGCCCGCAACCTGCTCCGGTTTCTAGGGGCGAGGATAAGCGCGCGCGCCCGCAGATGTCGCTATGGGAGAGGGAGTGAGAGCGGAGAGGCGCGCGGACACCGACGCCTGACATAGCCCGACTAACAAATGCATTCGCATTTAAAAGAAATGCTACAGAGACGGCAATCCACGCAAAACAAAAAATGCGTGCCCACTGTAGCAAACGCCACTGTCGTCTGCTCCCGAACGCTGCTGAGAGAACGCGCGCGGGCATGCTCGCTGACCGCGCCCGGCCAGTGGCGCTTCATTTTCTTTTTTTGCTCTTGCGGCTTCGCGTCGCAAGGCGTCGCCAATTGAAGTGCCTCCGTAGGCGAACGTTATTTTTAACACGAAAGTGTTTTATGCCGGGGTCCACCACGACTTCAGTGACGTATTTCCGTCACGGAAATGACGCAGAAAAAATTTACACGATCAGATGTCAAAGAAAAAAGTTCCGTCAACGGGCATCGAACCCACGACCGTTCGGTCCGCAACAACAAATGCCGCGCACGCTATCCACTGCGCCACGCTCAAATACTCCAGAGGCTTTACAAACGCACCTTTTTATCTACCTCTCCCGGTCGGCGGGGTGGTGTTGCCCTCTGGGAGCGGTAATATAAGGTAATTCTCCATTACTGTGGCCTCCGCGATTAGCACCTGCAACGCGTTACACGTCCGGTACATTCGGCGCGTTTACAATAGAAGTTCAATTTTGTCAATGCCGTAACACACCGCGAAGTGGCGATCTTACACAAAGCGTCGTAAAAGCGTTGGCGTCGCTCATAGCATCACGCTAATCCAAACGAAAAATAGCTCTGCGACGAGCGCCTGCCTGACCTGGCTGTAACGCCACGTTCACCCCTGATGCGCTCGCCCCGAGAAAAATCGCGGCTATGCTGCCGGGGCGGCAGGACGCGCTTTGCGTTCCCCCTAGTCTGGCCGTGGTGTTCGATCACATTTTAACATGCCGCGGGATGGCGACCAAGTTCAGCGTCCAATATGCGACGCTTTTCTGGCTATCACACATCGTTCTCTGATTACGCTTTCACCGTTAACTACTACAGCTACCACAAAGGTTTGTTTGATCATTTAACATGGACGTTAGTCGTCGGGGAGATGTACCACCAATCATCGAAGTGGGTTCATCCATGTTAAACGGTGCTATAATCATAATAATAATATCTGGGGTTTAATGTCCCAAATCCACGATGTGATATGAGGGACGCCGTAGTGGAGGGCTCCGGAAATTTCGACCACCTGGAGTTCATTAACGTGCACCTAAAGCTGAGTACACGGTAAACGGTGCTATAGCTGCCAGACATCAATATACATTGTGCCAACTATCTTATATCAATTCAGTTACTTCTGCAAACATTCAGTTACTTGTGTAAGGGCACGCTTTACTTTCGTGTTTTTCCGATTCCTATGAAGGAGGGATCAACCATCTTTTTGTATTTTGTCTGACGTTATCTGGACGTCCACTGACGCCCGTTCTAACGGGAGTTTCGCCTTCTATATCTTTCTTTCTCCGTGGCGTTGACAGAGGTACGCCGCCGATGGACGCCTCCACCGCGTTGCGGTACAGTTGCGCTACGCGCGTTGGAAAGAGCAACGCGCAACTGTTGCTATGCGCCGCTGTGCGTTCACGTGATTGCTGAGAGAGTGTGAGGGGGGGAGGCCACAGCTAGCACTGTGCCAGGGCACGGACGGACGGTCACCGCGAGTATGATACATTAAACATTAAAGGCTTTCGCTGAAAGGCGCGCACACACTGGATGTGAGTGCGTACCCAGTGCTCAATGCTTGCTGAGCGCATTGGCCGCCCACGCAAGCTCTATCGTGCAGATACAGTTTACCAGTGGCGGGCGGAAATGACCACCACGCGCGCAACACTTTTGGTAGCGTTGTGGCTGTTTAGGAGATGCGTTCAAGTGACAGGTAACGCGTCGCCTTGATTGCGGGCCTGTGCTGTCATCTTTGCGGGGCTTGTTTTCATGGCCGTCGAGCTAGATCTGTTCCCCGATCGCCTGTGCGTGCAACGCCATGGATGCTCATTTCACTAGTAAGCGTGTGTTTTCTGCGGTAGCTGCAGCCGCAGGAATCTACGAATCTGACTGGCAAACGTTGAAATATTCGTAAATTTGCCAATTCTGCCATTGTCAAACGTTGCCATAGACGTCTATTTGTCGCTTGGAGGGCAAAACTTTCAATTTTTAGGAACGCTGCGCATTTGTACACGTTTCGACGCGCTGTCTCAGCAATGTTGTACCTGAAGCCATGACAAAATACGTGCCTACTTCCGCATTTTACGATCGTATGCTATGTTCTCAGCCGACGGTCTTCAGTATACTATTTTCTGCACAAGACAAACCAGCGAACTGTATCCCGGTCGCGCCCAGTGAAACACCTCGCTGGACTTTGAGTTGAAATTTATCGGAAAAGTGATCGACTGAGACAGCGGCCGAAAGACGTTCAGCTGACTCCTTTGAAGACCGTGGGAGTCATTTCGTGACTACCCTAAAGAGAGTCACGGAGACTACCAACGTAGAATCGCGCCCGCTGACTCTCGTTCTGACTCTCTTTTTTGTTAGAATGTACCGTTCAGCACGCACTGGCAGCGCACTCCTTCAGTGCAAATAAAATTAAACCATCGATTATTCGCGCAAACAGTCTTCAAGAGATGCAAGAAAATAAGCATTCCCAATACATCATCATCACGACCTCCTCAGGTTTGAAACTGCCGATATGACCGTCATATGAAAGAAGCTCGAAGCTCGAACCTACAACATGCATCAGTAAAACATTATTTCGTGCTCAAAAATTTAAACCTGAGGGTAGAGTAATTCTTGACATTTGGGCACCTTAAACCGTGCGTGCAGTTCTTAGTTTGAATTTTTCTATAAACCGAAAAGGATACGCAGAAAAGTATTCGGCTAGTCCTGCTATTTAGTCAAGCACTGATACATTTTTAACACGAAAGTGTTTTATGCCGGGTCCACCGAGACTTCAGTGACGTATTTCCGTCACGGTAATGACGTCGAGACAATTCACACGATCAGATGGCAAAGAAAAAAAGTTCCGTCAACGGGCATCGAACCACGACCGCTCGGTCCGCAACAACAGATGCCGGGCACGCTGTCCACTGCGTCACGGTCACAGGCTCTCGAATTTTACAAACTCGCCTTTTATATCTACCACTCTCCCGGTCGGGGGGTGGTATTGCCCCCTGGGAGCGGCAAAGTAATGTATTTCGTCATTACTGTGGTCTCCGCGATTAGCACCTTGAACGCGTTACACGTCCGTCCCATTTAGCACGTTTTCAATAGAAGTTCAATTTTGTCAATGCCTTAACACACCGCGAGGTGGCGACCTTAGCTCAAGCGTTATAAAAGCGTCGGCGTCTCATAGCATCACGCTAAAGGCCCAACCGCATTCACGCGATTTTCGAGCGACGGCGACAAGCGACAGCGACGAGCGACATGATTTGCTGTCGCGGAGGGCCATACATCGCCGTCGCTTGTCGTGTCGCGGGTTTCTGGAAAACCAGAAAAATCGCTCTTCGCCCGGAAGTGAGCGTGACGATTTCCGGCAACATGGCAGCATCACCGATCCTCGCTTCGGTTGCAATTTGCTCTTGATGCTTCAAATCAGCGCGTACTTCAAGGAATGCTAGTTATAGCCTACCTTCTTTACAACCCCATCTCACGCGGAGAGCGAGGCAGCGGCCGTATTTTGTCGTTAATTTTGATCGACGGCTCGTTTGATGTTTGTGGTAGCTTGCTGCAATGTCAACATCGTCGTCGTGTGGGGTGGCCCTTTCCTTGCGAGGCAGCGATGCGAGTCGCTGCTGCTTTTCTTAAATGTTGCACCACTGTAAGAGGAAACGCTATAGAGATGCGCCACGTGGACTAACCCTAACATAACGCAGTTTGCAAAGTGCGACGTAGTAGCGTAGGCAGCATACGCTTACGGGCGCCCCATGGAGATCAGAACAGATACCACTGTCGCGGTTAAACATAAGGTTGCGAAAAAAGAGTCACGAAACGCTTTTATGCCTTCCTTATCTGACACAAGACAATTATAATTTGGCATGTTATCATCCATCTACTTTGCAATTCTTTTTCGCAATTTACCTGTGTGGACGAAATAGTTTTCAATCGAGCAACCGTGACACTTTGTCGCGAACATGTGGGTGCTCCCGTCGCGACGCGACAGCGCGACGGAGCCCCTTTGTCGCTGTCGCTTGTCGCTGTCGCTTGTCGCTGTCGCTCGAAAATCGCGTGCATGCGGTTGGGCCTTAATCCAAACCATAAATAGCTCTGCGACGCGCGCCTGCCTCGCCTGGCTGTAACACCGCGTTCCCCGCTCACGCGCTCGCACCGAGAAAAATCGCGGCCGGGCTACCGGGGCGGCGCGAAGCGCTTTGCGTTTCTCTCTAGACCGGCCGGTGTTGTTCAATCACATTTTAACATGCCGCTGGATGACGACCAAGTTCTGTGTCCAATATGCGACGCTCTTCTGGCTATCGCACCTCGTTCTCTGATTACACTTTCACCGTTAACTACTACAGCTGCAACAAGGGTTGTTTAATCATTTAACATGGATGTTAGTCCTCGGGATGGATATGTATCACCAATATGAAGGGGTGCATACACGTTAAACGGTGCCATAGCTGCGAGACATCAATATACATTGTGCAAACTCTCTGATATCGATGTACTGCAAACATTCAATTACTTCTGTAAGGACACGCTTACTTTCGTGTTATTCCGATTCCTGTGACGGAGGGATCAACCATGTTTTTTTTCATGTTTATATCGGAGAACTAGGCGTCCTTTGTGATCCAAGCCACGTTGGGATCCGTGGGAATGAAAGCACGGATCAAAATTAAGAAGCAGAAGAACCTCATCCTATATCAAAATTACTGCACCCGCCTGTGCCGTTAGTGGTGCGGTAAGCTTAGCATTGCAATATGAATGGGATTCGCAGCGATGTAATGAACTTCCACTTACTAAACATGCCCTTTATGAATGGTAGACATGATGTCATCAAGAAATCTCATTAAAAATAGTTTATTCTTAGAATAGGCACGCGCCCATCAGATAATTACTTATCGACAGAAAAGGAAAAGCCACAAAGTGACAAATGGCTTGAATCACTAACATTGTTGCCCATCCTAATTACGTGTTCACATTTGGAAACACATCGACAAAACCTCTTGGGGGTACAATACATGTTGTACAAGACACTTTACTCATGTTACTTTTATGAGGTGATGCACTATATGAGGCGACAACTTTCCGCAGCAGCACAGCCAGCTATGTGGACGGAGCATGTGTTACTGCGCCAAGTAGTCCGTTTGAGGCCGACTTCGGTTTTGGTTTCGCAAGCGCATCCAACATGTGCCTTTTGGTACATACAGCCCCGGCTTATGATGTTATTCGAGAAATAGTGTTATGAAAAACAGGTTATATATAGTTTTAATCGAAAGCTACCAGAAGCATTTGTATACTTGAGGATACAGCACTGGAGGAAAAATACCTGGAACCATTGCTGAGGTCTTCTGCAAATCACATCTGCAAGGGGTTCAAGTCCGCGTGCTGAGCGAGAACCATACACTAATATTTACGTTTGTTGAAAAAATCTATAGAATAGTCTGTATGTCGAAGGAGCGTAGGAAGCAGCTTTATTGAAGCGGTCGGCTTTAGTTTTGAAAGAAAAAATGGCACGGCGAAGCAAAAACTGCGCATTTGGAAATATCCTACGCAAAGTGAACGAACTATTTCCTAAATTTCGGTGCATACAGGTCGGTATCGTCGTTTTAATGCTTTTGAAGACGCAATAACTTTCCGCAGACGCTACCGTCATTTTTCTGGGGTCGCAAAAGCATCGATGGACAGCGGAAATCTCGGCGACGACAGGTCGGGTGCGGGCGTCTCACGCTCGTAATTCGAAGCCGGTGAAACGCGCTCCTCACTAGCCGTGGTAAAGAACGCTGTTTTTGCCCAGTGAAAAGCACGCTGTCAATCGTTTAATAGACATGAACGCGTCTATTGCACAGCCAAAGCTTCGCACTGGTCGTTTAATTGTCGTAAATCGCTTTCATAGCTCTGAACACAAAGCCCCAAAAACATCTCCACCCGTAGACGCGGATGGGCGCGTTGTTACAGTATGCGATCTTCAGCGTGATTGTATCAGCAATAATAGGCAATGAAAATACCTACCATGTATGCAACGCCATTTATGAAATAGGTCATTTGTTTCACGTACTATTTCCAATCGCAGTCTTGCTTTCAAGAAGCTCGTCTCGCTGAAGACTGGCTGGTCGCAGGCGTCAACTTTACGGAGGCTATCGCGATGGGAGACCCACTTGCGCTGCTGGTATCACTTGCACACAACTTCTTTGCCGGTCATTGTATGCAGGCAACAAAATATTTAACAACACACCGCTGTCTTCGTTTCTTTCTGTTCTCTGCTCGGTGAATACAGATCGCCTCACGAACAAGCGTTCATGCTCGCATACAACCTTCGATGTGCACTTGCTTCTACCGAATGACGCCACCGTTTTCATAGGGGCAGGGAAACGTGAAATGGCACCAGAAAACCAGAAAATTAATACAGCAAAAAACAGATATCCTTCACGGAGACAGCTTTCTTACTCACAATGAAAATAATCTTGAACATAATACCTGTTTCTTTTCTTTCATGTTTTATTTCATGCCACGCTGTCTAGAAAACGTTAGCGTTCGCGGACTACACGCGGAAACGAAGTATAAAAGTGCGTGCTCCAGCTCCGTTGCCTTGACTGTGTTGCCACAGAAAGTTGTCGCCAGGTACAGTACTACGTGCCACTGTTGTGGTCATTTGCTGTGGCCGTTTCAACGGGGGCCCGGAGTTCGTCAGAGTACTAGTAGTCTGCCTATTTCTTCAACTTAAATATCTGTGTGCGTCACGTGGAGTTTCATGCTGAAAGTTACGCGAAAAGTAAAAAAAAAGGTTAGCCGGTCTACCCGTAGCAACTTTTGGCCTAACATAAGACTGCGCCGAAAATGCGCAGCTGTTGAAACTTGCGTATCGCACTCAAGTGGTGAAGCCGCTCAGCATGCGACAAGAGCGTTCAAATAGCTGTATTCGTCACGTGGTAGTCTTGCAATTTCGCAACAGTATTTGGCGCATTGTATTGTCAACAAACTTACAAGTGTCCGATACTTGCTTAGGTAAAAAACACAAATAGCAAAAGCAAGCGCTTGTATCGGATTCGTACGTCCGCATAATTGTGCTCTTATCCAGTGGCGTAGTCAGGGGGAAGCACACCGGGCCCGTGCCCCCCCCCCCCGACATTTGCTTTTTGCTATGGCATACAGAGCCCAAAATGACACTTGACCACATCTGCCTGCCCGGCCCTCACTTCAAATCTAGCGGTGACCCACCCCCCCTCCGAAACAAATTTCTACCTACGCCCCTGCTTTTAGCACGCATGACATCGTTGCCTCCAATCTCTAGTCTTTGGTGAAGTAAACAATTACTTTGAGTCTTCTCAACTGCGTATGGCGTATTGTAAAGACGTACTATGCATTAAAGTGAACCAACCAATAACGACAGTTGATATTGCATTTACAGAAGTGCATCCTTCGATGCAGAGCAGTGAGCTGTGTCGACTCATTTCCAAATTTGTCTGATGATCAAACATAGCATTTCAAGGTGTGAACTTTGGGAGAGTGATTATATCTAGCCGCAGAAGTGATATTTGCAATTTGCTGTTAGGACTGTTTGCGATTTATTAGGGACTTTTAGCTTGTACGTATACTTTTTAACGTTACCGTATTACCAGAATACCGGACTGCGTTTACCGTGTTACCGGAACGCTTGTTTTAGAAAAGTGTTAGCTCGCCATACTAAACGTTTACGCACGTACGTAGACGTATACCTTTACGTTTTCGTAAAGCAATAAATGGTGATATATTTGCAGTTAAACTACAAATAGTTTAGATAATAGTGAATTGCCGCTGAGGCAAAATCATGAGAGAGGTCTTTAGCGTGTGCAGTATCCTGCTATACGCAAAGGGGTGTAGGATATACCGAGTGATCAGACGATGGTGGTGGGCCCCGCCGCGGTGTTCGAGTGGTTATGGCGCTCGACTGCTGACCGGAAGTTCGCGGGATTGATCCCAGCCGCGGCGGCTGCATTTTCGATGGGGCGAAATGGTTGAGGCCTGTGTGCTTAAATATAGCTACACGTTAAAGAACCCCAGGCAGTCGAAATTTCGGAGCCCTCCACTACGGCGTCCCTTCTAATCATATCGTGGTTTTGGGACGTTGAACCCCTGATATTATTATTTATGGTGTTGACATCCTGTGACGCTTCGTGCAACCACAGTCACGGACACGTTCGTTTTCGCTCAGTGTTTTTTGAGGGGAAAAATGATTAAAAAATGCAACCCACTCGAATTATGCCGTTGCAAGTAATTTACATTGGACATAGAATGCCCGATGTTTCTGCAATAACAATTTTAGTGCTTGCCTGGTCCACCTTGCCCCCCTAGATGGCGTCACCTACCCAGCGTGTCAGGGGCATGAGGCCTCTCACGTTTACTGATTCGGTATTCTATGTCGCTCTAACCTCGGTAATCCGGCTGAAACAAGGCGATCGCAATTGGCGCTCGCACTTCGGCTTATTTGACTCGGCGTCTGGAGTCTCCGCAAAGCGGATATCGCAAGTAGCCACGAACGAAGGTGGATTGCAAGATAGGGCCGCAGACGTAAAGCCCATCCGGCGAGTAGTTCACGTTCCGTAAAGGTTTGTGCATGCGCAGATTCCATCTGGTATCCGGTAACACGGTACACGTAAAGAAGTACACGTACAAGCTAAAAACCCTATTGACAGCTTTTACGTGATGTCCTTTCCTCGAGAAGTTTAGCCAAAACGGTGCTCTATGTGGTCTTCATCTTCGCATGTGACGACTAAAAGACGCATTCTGCTTAAATGGACAACTTTAAAGGGCCCCTCACCAGGCCACATAACAAATTTTAGTTAGACGCTGGAAGTTGTTGTGTGCCAAATGAAGAGCCGTATGCCGCAAGAATTTTTGAAATCGGTTCATTACGAGCTGAGACAAACAATAATTTGTAGCGGCGCGAAACCATGATGCGAGGAGGCGAGTTTCAAACCCTTGCCACTCACCCCGTGTAGCCCATAGCAAGCCAAATCCCTTCCCTGCCCTCTTCACTTGACACATAGCATGAACACGTCATGCGCATGCATGGTCACGTGCGCATGGCGTGCCCGAGCCCGAGCCAGCTCGAGCAGGCGAGGGGCGTCGCACGGACGCTACTTTTTTTATGTGGCGGCCGTGGGCGTTGTGTCGGCGTTCTCTGTGGTGTACTACCTGTTTCTGCGGGACGGGCATGAAAGTTGAGACATTTGTACGGGCACGAGAGTGGCGGTATCATGAGCCAGTGCTGCATTAACGTTTACTTGGACGCGGTAGAAAGGGAATGCTCGAACGCGCCAGAACATGACTTTGTTCGTGTGTGTCAAGCCTCTTCTCTGCCTTCTATCTCTTGCGCTTTCAACCTGTGTCGTTTCCAGGGCGGCGTCTGCTCGATGCGCTAACCGTGGGGACACGAACGCACGGGAAAGGGAGGCACACTAGCTCCGCATCTCGCTGCAATTCGCGAAAAAAAAAATGAAAAAGACGCACACATTCCCTTTGTGTGTCTCATTATTTCTCTCAAGTTTTATTAACCTATTCAAGCAACAAATTACACAAACAACACATCCCGTGTCAAATAATTATCGCAGTGTCGCGTGCTACTGCTGGTGACGTCAGAGCACAGTCTACGTAGAGGAGCGACGTGACAGCACTACCATCTACCTAGGGCCATTTTCTCATGTACGTCATCCCCTCAATCTCTAAAGCGCGCGCCCGTGAGGGGAAGGGCAAGCAGCGTTCACCTTGAAATTTGACCCATTTCCGCGGCGCGTAGCGTTACAAATTTTGGCAGACGTGATCGTGAACGCGCTCGTAAGCTCAAAATTGTCAAACCTGGTGAGGGGGCGCTTTAAAGGCGCCTAGATTACATTCAAAAGGGGCGTTCACGACAGACATTTGGGATGTACTTGCAGGGCGTCGTCGACCAATGTTCGAAATTCTGTCAACTCTGTGTCGTGGACTAAACAGCTTCGCTCGTAATCCACCACAACACACTGGAATATCTCCTCAATTACAGAATATTCCTGAAACGCAGTATAAGATCTAAGATTAAAGACATGCGCAGTTGCCCGTTCTATACCAGCTGTACAATCAGGTTTTTCAGGTGCCTTAAGCTCTATGGCAAATGGCGAGAAACCTACATCATAAACTGCCGGGCATCAATGGAGGACGCAATAAATAAGAGCACGTCGTTTCCTGCTTACAAATCGGTTCCATGACGGTCGACGCAGCATTGTCACCTGTGCGCACTGCCTCTAAGAAATAGTACGTGCGCTAGCTTGACAGCTTACGCTTTCCCATAGTAGATGTTTGGTACACAATATCGTCGCAAACCTTTCTGGACAAATGCAGAAGGACGCTCCGCTCTAATCTGTGCCAGCGTGAATCGGTGCGCGCGCGAATGCGCGCATCAATGCACCCTAATCTGTGCAAATAGGACAGCATACATCTATTTTACAATATAGTACATAGTACCCAAATCACCTACATTAGGTGCGTAAGCATTTCTATACATACCCAAACGGTGGTTAGCCATCAAAGGTGGCCACGGCGGCACGTACAAAACCGGACGGCATGGGCAAAAATAATTCCAAAAGCACCGAATGTTGAGAGGTGCGGCTGTGGAATTGCCGCGCTTTTCACAAGCGCGCGGCGGAACTCCACATTTAATCAATTCGGCAGCAATAAAATCAGATGTAGTATGCTTGCAGAAGACCGACACCGAACCCGGCAAGCTACAGGGATATTAGACGGTACAAAACTCATGCTACCCCCGTGCTGCAACATTGGTGAGCAAGTCAATCTCGGCCAAAGCAGACTATACGGACGAAATTTAGTTGCACCACCGAATACTTAGCCTCCTCCCACAAAACAGAGGAAAGGCAAGAACAATGATAGTTAATCTGCACAGCCCAACTGAAGACACACACGAAGATATTGAAAGCCTTCTACAAGAGGCCGTTGCCAAGCGACGGCTTCCGAGTGGCCTAGATGAGGTCGCACAGCTGGGTTATACCCTGTATTGGGACGACATTACCGTTTGGACAACGCGAGAGTGTGTGGCATGCAAAGAAGCGACGTTGCAGTAAGCTGTCACGGCCGTAGATAAATTTGCCGGTTCCAGTGGTCTTAGGTGTGCTTCAGAAAGACCACAAATCATCAGAGAACAGAACAAACGATATACGAGCAACCGAAACGTAAAAATTCAGGCAGAAGTTAATGAACTAGGAGAATTTACTGTTGCAAGAATACTGGGACCGTGGATTCAGAGAAACGGTAGGGGCAGTCACACGGAAACAGTTCTAAACGCCACAGTAAACCAGATCTTTGGAACGATTCGGAGTATCGAGGTCATAAAAAGGGCATCACGTCAAGATTAGTACAGGCTCTGGTAATGAGCAGGGTAGTTAGTGTACGGCCTGCACTTCCACACTCTCAACAAGAGCGAGGAGGTGCACATGTGCTCAATTATCAGAAGCGCCTACAAGGCGGCGCTGGGGCTGGCGGTGGGCTCGTCAAATGAAGGACTACTATGCCTCAGCCAATACAGTACGTGCGCCGAACTAAAAGTGGCGGTACTCATCTTTCATAGCACAGGCTGAGTCAAATTCGGTCGGATAAGGCAACCGTCGCCAGAACAGGAGTCCCACCGCACCCGGAATACCCAGATGAAGCACTCGCAGAAGCGTCCAAGGAAGCTCGAAAAATGATTTCGGTTGCACCCATCCAAAAAAGCATGCATCGGGAAGAACACGACAAAATAAATGCAGCTACAATACTGTGAAACCCGGGGAAGACCGTAGCACGGGCACCCAGCAATGCCCGTTGGTAGAGTTCACACTGCCTCGCTTACCAGAGCGTCAATGACTCGAATGTTTGTGGTAAACATAAAGGATTTCCCTGGCGCCAGCAGAATGTTGTTAGTGAGATTCACAAACACGGTGTTCGACATGCGCACTACTTTTTGGTGCGCTTTATCAACATCCAGCTTGTACCGGCAGTTGAAATACGTGTCGTCTGCAGCGAGTGCCGTCGGGTTGTTTCCTCTGTCAGATATAGCTCCGCGGAAAGCCGGTGAGAGGAGTTAATCGTGCGCTCTGCGAGGTGGTGGTGCTCTCTCCTGAGTATAATAATAATATCTGGGGTTTAACGTCCCAAAACAACGAATCATTATGAGAGACGCCGTAGTGGAGGGCTCCGGAAATTTCGACCCCCTGGGGTTCTTTAACGTGCACCTAAATCGAACTACACGGGCCTCAGACATTTTCGCCTCCATCGAAAATGCAGCCGCCGCGGCCGGGATTCGATCGCGCGACCTTCGGGTCAGCAGTCGAGCGCCATTACCATTAGACCACCGTGGCGGGGCACCCTCTCCTCAACGGCGTCGGAGTCAGCCGCACCTTTGCGAAAAGTTTTTAGCAATTTTAAGTTCATTAGCTTGATTACTTGTTTGGTTATTTCCATTATTCATATTATTTTAGACTATTTAGTTCATTTTAACTCGGTTTTGGGCACTGACAGTCTTGTATGGCCTGACTGAAGCGCTTACTGTGATCGTGATCACGCCATATGAGCTCTATGGGTGGACGACAAACTGGTCCCCTAAAGTGTTTCGCACGTAAAAAGGAGAAGCTGTCTATAACAAGAATGTTCGGCAATGGCTGAAGTTGTGCTCTATCCTGAAGGAGAAGCTACCCGTCGGCAGCGTCACTGGAATATGGAGTCTGAACGGTAGCACTGCCGTTGTTCTGATTCAGAAGAGTGATGGAGACAAGAAATAAGCGAATTTGAAGAGAGATTGTTCTTGCTTTAATCGCCAAAAATACCCCCCAAAATTCACCCAGCTCCACTGACTTAACGTCGCGAGGACTAATCAATGAGCAGGCTGGTGGCATCAAAAAGCAAAAGAGTAGTAAAGCAAACGAAAGAAAATTCTAGCAGAGGAAAAAAATTTAAAAAAATAAGTACAAAAGGAAAGAAATAGCAAGGAAAGGAAAATAATGGAAAGAAGAGCCAAGCAATTCACGCCACTCTCGACGTTAAGTTTTCGCGGCGTTTTCGGTGAATCTAGGTATTTTTATCTTACCTCTATCCTGCAAAGGACGCAACAGGATTACAAACTTTTCACATGTGGGCCCTGCTGTGGGCTAAAAGCCTCGTCGTGCCCCGTGACGCCATGTAGCACAAAGTGCTTAACGTGATGCGTAGGTAGCGCTATTCCGCAGAGCTCAGCCTCTCTAAGAAATGAATGTCGGCCCAACACGTGTGACCCAGGTCAGAGCTCGTGTTGCATGCAGGAAAGATATCACAACGATGACACATGAACACATTCGGCCAATCCGCTGCACTTGAGAAGTCACCTCTTCCACCGATACTGAGGCCTCACGGAACGTTAGCTTGCGGAGATTATTCACGTCGTTTATTACGATCACGCACTCTTAATTACACGTTTTTCGTGTTTTTGTAATGCGAAGAAGCTGTCTTTGCCCACCCTGTGCCGGTGTCACGGTCGTTCGCCATCCATGATGTTTGCTAAAACTCTCGTTATCAACAGTAGGTACGAGGTGTGACTGAAGGGGGGTGTGAATAAAGAAATAAAAAAAAATAATAAGGCAAGTTTCTGGCTAGGCGTAGTTAGAACACAGGCCCACCACGGATCAAAGAGGTGTCATAACCACTGGGCCATGTTCAAAAGTGTAGATCTCTTTTTTACTGAGCTTATATCTACCATTTTGCTCTGCTAAAGTGTGTAGTCTCAAAATTATTATTTTTTTAGTTTTCCCTAGTGAAACAGTGATTGGAAGATTGATGTACATTTGTTATCAATGAGTGTGGATTATTTGTGATGACTTAGACTTCTTCACTGTGCAGCCCAATGAAGCACAAGATGGCTTGTTCTTTCGCCCTACCAGGACGCATCAGGCACATACATGTACATATTAAACTCACCACCTGAAGTTAAACGCCATGGCCACCGAGTTACCGCAGAAAGTGTACCATTTCAAGATAGACGAACAGTAACCCTCGATCAGGTACTTTGTTTGTAGTACGATCAAGGTGGTAGTTTGTGAAACTACCCTATTCTGGAGCCAGTGTTCTGTATGTAGACGTACGCTCTTTGCGCTGGCATTGGTGTGTTTTAAGAATAAGAGATATTACGAGAGCTGCAACTTTTTAAACATAACAATGAAGCCAGTGTTATGTAAGTGCCCGTACGCTCGCTCTTTGTGATTACATTGGTGTATTTAAGGAATGAGAGGTAATAATAGCGCTGAACGTTTTTAAACAGGACAGTCTCCTCGATGGTGCAGGCGTAGTGTAAATCCGTACAATACAGTCTCCAATACTTCATAGGCAGATTTCTCAGCATGGTAAGCTGTGAGCTCCTTTCACTGTATACAGAGAATGAAGTACTGCTAAGCAACAAATGGAAGGCGTGTGCGGGACGGCCGAACGAGGCGACTGTTTAGTTCATCGCAAGTAGCATTGCGCTGATCCTGTATTCCTAATAACACAGACCTACTTAGCGTGCAAGGCCCGCTTTTGCCTGCTTACTAGTGGTTACAGATAAAGTTAGAAATATCAACCAACGCTCGGCCTCAATTAACGCGACTGCCGCAATTAACAATATGATACTGAAATGTATCCACGCTAAAATTCTTAATAAGGAGGAATGCATTTATTTGGAGGCAGCCGGTAGAGGTGCTACTCCTTCCGCCAAAGTGGCGGCCAGGAAACCCTTGCGTCCTGGCGGTGCGCTCGGCGAGCTCGACGATTCTCGTGCAAACTTAAGCTGTGTGTGCAAGATGTTTCGTGTACTGGTTAGCTGCATGTGAAGTGCGCTCGATAAATCCTAGCGCTTTTCCAGCAATATTGTTTAATGTACCAACATGCGCAATTCGCGTCACACTAAGACAAAGTGGATGATTAGGCGTAGCTCACCTTCCCATTGCTCATTTGCATTGTTGACTCCTTCAATATGTATTACCAGCGCGTCCTCTATTTTTCTGTGCCTGGGCGAAGGAGCGGAGAGCAATGGGAAGCGGCCGTCGGTGTTAGTGCGGCTTTTAGCCGCCATGCGCCGCCACCGAAGTAGAGCTGCGGTCGCACCGTCGCTCACGGAAACGCAGGTTCGGAGCTGTTACATTGTTGAGTTTAGTTGAAGTCTAGCGTTGACCTGTATTCCTTCTTCTCGTCCTCGTCTTTTTCGCTAGTAAACATGTCCTATTATTTTCGGCTGTATTCGCGCTGTTTGAAGTGTAATCAAAACGTTTGTAAACAGAAATGGTGAAGCACTTGTCGTTCTTGGCAACAAGAATTTTTTTGAAGGCATGTGTCTTTTCCGGCTGTTGCTGATCGAGCCGCTCGCGCGTCGTGTGCTGAGCCGACATGAGCGCTGGAAAGTGATGCGCGGAAAATTGTTCTTTCACAGTTATGTTCGCTTGTCTGCAAGTCGGTTTTTCAGTGTCTGAGAGTCGAGTTTTGAAAGCAGTGCTTGCCAGTAGCTAATACTGAAAGCTTCGGCGCTTCAAGAGCCCCAATGCATGCTAACGTCTACTGGTGTAGCTGACTACACGCAAGCCTTGAGTGCATGCGCTAAGTAGCACGAAATGTCGCTAGACTGCTTCCAAGGAGGTCCGTAATCTCACGTCCCCTTCGTAAATCTTTTGACGGGTACATTTGTTGCCACTGAGAGGAAGCAACAGCTGGTGCCAAAAAAATGAGGAAGTATGTCGAGTGATTCCATCATATCAGATCTTAAAACAATTTTATTGTGATAGTACGAAAAACAAACAAAAAAACGCCAGGCCTGCGCTGAAACAGCAGCACAATCACAGCGAAAGCTGGAAGAGCGGCGTTCCTAGAGCCCCTTCTAAGCTGCCTTGGGGCTACTAATACATGTTCACTAGAAAGATACCCACTACGCCATAAATCACAATTTTTGTGAACTTGAGAAGCACCTACTAAGCCATTATTCGTCATTCTGCGGGGAAGCGGGGCACCAGCTACACGTCTGTAAGGCATTATGTGCCCTTTGTTGACGCAACGACTGATGACGATGAAGAATTAAGGCTCACCCTTTTGTAATGGGTTCGAAGCTTCAAACGGCCCACCAGTTATGCAGTTTGCATTGGGTGACGCCCCATCGCTATTTCCCTCTCCCGTCATGCTGTAAACATACGTTGACATGGGAGAGAGACGGGGGGGCGAAGCACTTTACTGAGAACCCGAGGAAATGGATCATGCGCTTATGGGCTTCCTTGGCAACCAATACAAGTGCACTTGCGAGGAAGAACCCATTACGCTATAAATCATTCTAATTTTTTAGAAGTAGGGCAGCAGGCACTGCGCCATTTTTCGTCATTCTACGGAGAGCCGTCGTACCTGCTAAATGCATGTAAGACATTAGGCGCACTTTGTTGATGCTGTGACTGATGACGATGAAGAATTATGACAGAGCCCTTTGTAATGGGTTGGAAGCATTCAACAACCTACTCGTTGCGCAATTCGCATCGTGTGATGCCTTGTGACAGAATTCGCGTTGTGCGACGTTTGTTGCTTATTTTACTCTTCTACCACGCTATATTGCATATGCTAATGTGGTTCTTTCCCGACATGAAGCCTGTATAGGACCTTTTTGCAAGGCAGTTTCAAGCACCGGCATGGCTCAGAGGTTGAATACTGGGCTCCCACGCAGAGGGCCCAGGTTCGAACCTCGTTCCATCCTGGAATTTTTTTTTGTTTCGTTTATTTCTTATTTCGAGCGATAGTGGTTACGGACACCGGCGGCGGCGGCGGCGGCGGCGGACAACTACGGCGCCAAAAACGGCCGGTGAAATGATCTCATAACAGCTTTCGCTGTAAAACAGCTCCTTCATCCACGCGCTTCTT